>NW_026909041.1:300000-533000 GCF_033115175.1 Lepus europaeus
AGCTCTCTGCTGTGGCCAGGGAGTGCAGTGGAGGATGGCCCAAGTCCTTGGGCCCTGCACCCCACGGGAGACCAGGATAAGTACCTGGCTCTTGCCATCGGATCAGCGCGGTGCGCCGGCCGCAGTGCGCCTACCGCGGCGGCCATTGGAGGGTGAACCAACGGCAAAAGGAAGACCTTTCTCTCTGTCTCTCTCTCACTGTCCACTCTGCCTGTCAAAAAAAAAAGAATCATGTATTTGGAAACACCTCTTAAATATCTAACATGGTGTAGTTTAATTTTTTGAATGCCTGTCAAGATTTTGATCTTTTAAACACTAATTGGTTCCACATGGAGACACCAGCTCTACACATTCCTATTTTCTAGGGAGAAAGCTAGAGGAACTGCGACAAACAAACATGATATTTCTGTTTGTCTAGATGACATTTTATGCACTTGCCTAACGAAAAGACTTTGCTTTTCTCCAAAACCATTTTTACTGTGATTTTTTTTGCTTCATTGCATATGAATTCCACACCAGTTTGTCCGGATATGACTGGATGAAACCGGAAATATACGGTTTTGTTTTGGCTAACTCAATCCCAGATATTGCTACAGCCTCTGTGTTTGTGTATTCCTGATATTACCCATGGACTTCATTATTTTGAATGTTTTTATCAGGAAACATTTAATTTTGTACCATAGAATCTTCAATTGGTTCATCATGGGGACACAAGCTCTACCCATTCGTATTTCTCTAGGGAGAAAGTTAGAGGAACTTCGGCAAACAAACATGATATTTCTGTTTATGTAGATAACATTTTATGCACTTGCCTAAGGAAAAGTTTATGCTATTTTCCAAAACCATTTTCACTGTAAATATCTCTGTCCATTGCATACGAATTCCACACCAGTTTACAGGATATAACCGGATGAAACCAGAAATATCCGGTTTGGTTTTGGCTAACTCAATCCCAGATATTGCTACAGACTCTGTGTTTGTGTATTCCTGATATTATCCACGGATTTATTGTTTTGAAATTTTTATCAGGGAACATTTAAATTTGTGCTTGGAATCACGAGTTGGTTCATCATGGGGACACCAGCTGAACATACTCGTATTTTCTAGGGAGAAAGCTAGAGGAACTGCGACAAACAAACATCATATTTCTGTTTGTATAGATGACATTTTATGCACTTGCCTAACAAAAAGATTTTGTTTTTCTGAAAAACCATTTTTACTGTGATTTTGTAAGTCCATTGCATACGAATTCTACACCAGTTTGTCCGGACATGACTGGATGAAACCAGAAATATCCGGTTTTGTTTTGGCTAACTCAATCCGAAATATTGTGAAAGGCTCTGTGTTTGTGTTTTCTGGATATTATCGATGGACTTTATTGTTTAGAATGTTTTTATCAGGGAACATTTAATTTTGTACCGCAGAAACTACAATTGGTTCTTCATGGGAACACCAGCTGAACATATTCATATTTTCTGGGGAGAAAGCCAGAGGAAGTGCGGCAAACAAACATGATATTTCTGTTTGTATAGATGACATTTTATGCACTTGCCTAACGAAAAGATTTTGTTTTTCTGAAAAACCATTTTTACTGTGATTTTGTAAGTCCATTGCATACGAATTCTACACCAGTTTGTCCGGACATGACTGGATGAAGACAGAAATATCCAGTTGTGTTTTGGCTAACTCAATCCCAGATATGGCTACAGCCTCTCTGTTTGTGCATTCCTGATATTATCCACAGACTTTATTGTTTTGAATGTTTTTTATCAGAGAACCTTTAATTTTGTACTGTAGAAACACTAATTGGTTCATCATGGGAATACCAGCTCTACACATTCGTATTTTCTAGGGAGAAAGCCAGAGGAACTGCGACAAACAAACATGATATTTCTGTTTGTATAGATGACATTTTATGCACTTGCCTAACGAAAAGACTTTGCTATTCTCCAAAACCATGTAAAACTGTGATTTTCTCGGTCCATTGCATACGAATTCCACACCAGTTTGTCCGGATATGACTGGATGAAACCGGAAATATCCGGTTATGTTTTGGCTAACTCAATCCGAAATATTGCTACAGCCTCTGTGTTTGTTTTTTCTGGATATTATTAATGGACTTTATCGTTTTGAAAGTTTTTAGTCAGGGAACATTTTATTTTGAGCTTGGATACAGTATTTGGTTCCACATGGAGACACCAGCTCTATATATTCGTATTTTCTAGGGAGAAAGATAGAGGAACTGTGACAAACAAACATGATATTTCTGTTTGTATAGATGACATTGTATGCATTTGCCTAATGAAAAGACTTTGCTTTTCTGCAAAACAATTTTTATTGTGATTTTCTCGGTCCATTGCATACGAATTCCACACCAGTTTGTCCGGATATGACTGGATGAAACCGGAAATATCCGGTTGTGTTTTGGCTAACTCAATCCCAGATATTGCTACAGACTCTGTTTTTGTGTTCCTGATATTATCCACAGAATTTATTGTTTTGAATGTTTTTTATCAGGGAACATTTAATTTTGTACCGTAGAAACTCTAATTGGTTCGTCGTGGTGACACCAGCTCTACACATTCGTATTTTCTAGGGAGAAAGCTAGAGGAACTGAGGCAAACAAACATGACATTTCTGTTTGTATAGATGACATTTTATGCACTTGCCTAACAAAAAGACTTTGCTTTTCTCCAAAACCATTTTTACTGTGAATTTCTCGGTCCATTGTATACGAATTCCACACCAGTTTGTCCGGATATGACTGGATGAAACCGGAAATATCCGGTTATGTTTTGGCTAACTCAATCCGAAATATTGCTACAGCCTCTGTGTTTGTGTTTTCTGGATATTATCAATGGACTTTATCGTTTTGAAAGTTTTTAGTCAGGGAACATTTTATTTTGAGCTTGGATACAATATTTGGTTCCACATGGAGACACCAGCTCTATATATTCGTATTTTCTAGGGAGAAAGATAGAGGAACTGCGACAAACAAACATGATATTTCTGTTTGTATAGATGATATTTTATGTACTTGCCTAACGAAAAGACTTTGCTTTTCTCCAAAACCATTTTTACTGTGAATTTCTCGGTCCATTGCATACGAATTCCACACCGGTTTTTCCGGATATGACTGGATGAAACCGAAAATTTCCGGTTTTGTTTTGGCTAACTCAATCCGAAATATTGCTACAGCCTCTGTGTTTGTGTTTTCTGGATATTATCAATGGACTTTATTGTTTTGAAAGTTTTTTATCAGGGAACATTTTATTTTGAGCTTGGATACAGTATTTGTTTCCACATGGAGACACCAGCTCTATATATTCGTATTTTCTATGGAGAAAGATAGAGGAACTGCGACAAACAAACATGATATTTCTGTTTGTATAGATGACATTCTATGCACTTGCCTAATGAAAAGACTTTGCTTTTCTACAAAACAATTTTTATTGTGATTTTCTCGGTCCACTGCATACGAATACCACACCAGTTTGTCCCGATATGACTGGATGAAACCGGAAATATCCACTTTTGTTTTGCCTAACTCAATCCCAGATATTGCTACAGACTCTGTGTTTGTGTTCCTGATATTATCCACAGGCTTTATTGTTTTGAATGTTTTTTATCAGGGAACATTTAATTTTGTACCGTAGAAACTCTAATTGGTTCGTCGTGGTGACACCAGCTCTACACATTCGTATTTTCTAGGGAGAAAGCTAGAGGAACTGCGGCAAACAAACATGATATTTCTGTTTGTATAGATGACATTTTATGCACTTGCCTAAGGAAAGGACTTTGCTTTTCTCCAAAACCATTTTCACTGTAAATATCTCGGTGCATTGCATACGAATTCCACACCGGTTTTTCCGGATATGACTGGAAGAAACCGGAAATTTCCGGTTTTGTTTTGGCTAACTCAATCCCAGATATTTCTACAGACTCTGTGTTTGTGTATTCTTGATATTATCCACAGACTTTATTGTTTTGAATGTTTTTTATCAGGGAACCTTTAATTTTGTACTGTAGAAACACTAATTGGTTCATCATGGGAACACCAGCTCTACACATTCGTATTTTCTATGGAGAAAGCTAGAGGAACTGCGACAAACAAACATGATATTTCTGTTTGTATAGATGACATTTTATGCACTTGCCTAACGAAGAGTTTGCTTTTCTCCAAAACCATTTTTACTGTGATTTTCTCGGTCCATTGCATGCGAATTCCACACAAGTTTGTCCGGATTGAGTGGATGAAACTGGAAATATCTGGTATTGTTTTGCCTAACTCAATACTAGATATTGCTACAGCCTCTCTGTTTGTGTATTCCTGATATTATCCACGGACTTTATTGCTTTGAATGTTTTTTATCGGGGAATATTTTATGTTGAGCTTGGATACAGTAATTGGTTCCACATGGAGACACCAGCTCTACACATTCGTATTTTCTAGGGAGAAAGCTAGAGGAACTGCGCCAAACAAACATGATATTTCTGTTTGTGTAGATGACGTTTTATGCACTTGCCTAACGAAAAGACTTTGCTTTTCTCCAAAACTATTTTTACTTTGATTTTCTCGGTCCATTACATATGAATTCCAAGCGACTTTTTCCGGATATGACTGGATGAAACCGGAAATATCCGGTTGTGTATTGGCTAACTCAATCCGAAATATTGTGAAAGCCTCTGTGTTTATGTTTTCTGGATATTATCGATGGAGTTTATTGTTTTGAATATTTTTATCAGGGAACATTCAATTTTGTACCGTAGAAACTTCAATTGGTTCCACAAGGAGATACTAGCTGAACATATTCGTGTTTTCTGGGGAGAAAGCTTGAGGAACTGCAGCAAAGAAACATGATATTTCTGTTTGTATCGATGACATTTTATGCACTTGCCTAACGAAAAGATTGCTTTTCTCCAAAAGCATATTTACTGAGATTTTCTAGGTCATTGCATACGAATTCCACACCAGTTTGTTCAGATATGACTGGATGAAACCGGAAATACTAGTTGTGTTTTGGCTAACTCAATCAGAAATAGTGTGAAAGCCTCTGTGTTTGTGTTTTCTGGATATTATCGATGGGCTTTATTGTTTTGAATGTTTTTATCAGAGAACATTTAATTTTATACCATTGAAACACTAATTGGTTCATCATGGGGACACGAACTCTACACATTCGTATTTTCTAGGGAGAAAGCTTGAGGAACTGCGGCAAAGAAACATGATATTTCTGTTTGTATCGATGACATTTTACGCACTTGCCTAAAGAAAAGACTTTGCTTTTCTCCAAAAACATTTTTCTGTGATTTTTTGGTACACTTCATATGAATTCAACACAAGTATTTCCGGATATGACTGGATAAATTCGGAAATATCCGGTTTTGTTTTGGCTAACTCAATCAAAGATATTGCAACAGCCTCTGTGTTTGTGTATTCCTGATATTATCCAGGGACTTCATTGTTTTGAATGTTTTTATCAGGGAACATTTAATTTTGTACCGTTAAACACTGATTGGTTCATCATGGAAACACCAGCTCTACACATTCGTATTTTCTAGGGAGAAAGCTAGAGGAACTGCGGCAAACAAACATGATATTTCTGTTTGTATAGATGACATTGTATGCATTTGCCTAATGAAAAGACTTTGCTTTTCTGCAAAACAATATTTATTGTGATTTTCTCGGTCCACTGCATACGAATACCACACCAGTTTGTCCCGATATGACTGGATGAAACCGGAAATATCCGGTTGTGTTTTGGCTAACTCAATCCCAGATATTGCTACAGACTCTGTTTTTGTGTTCCTGATATTATCCACAGAATTTATTGTTTTGAATGTTTTTTATCAGGGAACATTTAATTTTGTACCGTAGAAACTCTAATTGGTTCGTCGTGGTGACACCAGCTCTACACATTCGTATTTTCTAGGGAGAAAGCTAGAGGAACTGAGGCAAACAAACATGACGTTTCTGTTTGTATAGATGACATTTTATGCACTTGCCTAACGAAAAGACTTTGCTTTTCTCCAAAACCATTTTTACTGTGAATTTCTCGGTCCATTGTATACGAATTCCACACCAGTTTGTCCGGATATGACTGGATGAAACCGGAAATATCCGGTTATGTTTTGGCTAACTCAATCCGAAATATTGCTACAGCCTCTGTGTTTGTGTTTTCTGGATATTATCAATGGACTTTATCGTTTTGAAAGTTTTTAGTCAGGGAACATTTTATTTTGAGCTTGGATACAGTATTTGGTTCCACATGGAGACACCAGCTCTATATATTCGTATTTTCTAGGGAGAAAGATAGAGGAACTGCGACAAACAAACATGATATTTCTGTTTGTATAGATGATATTTTATGTACTTGCCTAACGAAAAGACTTTGCTTTTCTCCAAAACCATTTTTACTGTGAATTTCTCGGTCCATTGCATACGAATTCCACACCGGTTTTTCCGGATATGACTGGATGAAACCGGAAATATCCGGTTTTGTTTTGGCTAACTCAATGCCAAATATTGCTACAGACTCTGTGTTTGTGTATTCCTGATATAATCCACAGACTTTATTGTTTGAATGTTTTTTATCAGGGAACCTTTAATTTTGTACCGTAGAAACACTAATTGGTTCATCATGGGAACACCAGTTCTACACATTCGTATTTTCTAGGGAGAAAGCTAGAGGAACTGCGACAAACAAACATCATATTTCTGTTTGTATAGATGACATTTTATGCACTTGCCTAACGAAAAGACTTTGCTATTCTCCAAAACCATTTTTACTGTGATTTTCTCGGTCCATTGCATACAAATTCCACACCAGTTTGTCCGGATATGACTGGATGAAACCGGAAATTTCCGGTTTTGTTTTGGCTAACTCAATCCCAGAGATTGCTACAGCCTCTGTGTTTGTGTTTTCTGGATATTATCAATGGACTTTATTGTTTTGAAAGTTTTTTATCAGGGAACATTTTATTTTGAGCTTGGATACAGTATTTGTTTCCACATGGAGACACCAGCTCTATATATTCGTATTTTCTATGGAGAAAGATAGAGGAACTGCGACAAACAAACATGATATTTCTGTTTGTATAGATGACATTCTATGCACTTGCCTAATGAAAAGACTTTGCTTTTCTACAAAACAATTTTTATTGTGATTTTCTCGGTCCACTGCATACGAATACCACACCAGTTTGTCCCGATATGACTGGATGAAACCGGAAATATCCACTTTTGTTTTGCCTAACTCAATCCCAGATATTGCTACAGACTCTGTGTTTGTGTTACTGATATTATCCACAGGCTTTATTGTTTTGAATGTTTTTTATCAGGGAACATTTAATTTTGTACCGTAGAAACTCTAATTGGTTCGTCGTGGTGACACCAGCTCTACACATTCGTATTTTCTAGGGAGAAAGCTAGAGGAACTGCGGCAAACAAACATGATATTTCTGTTTGTATAGATGACATTTTATGCACTTGCCTAACGAAGAGTTTGCTTTTCTCCAAAACCATTTTTACTGTGATTTTCTCGGTCCATTGCATGCGAATTCCACACAAGTTTGTCCGGATTGAGTGGATGAAACTGGAAATATCTGGTATTGTTTTGCCTAACTCAATACTAGATATTGCTACAGCCTCTCTGTTTGTGTATTCCTGATATTATCCACGGACTTTATTGCTTTGAATGTTTTTTATCGGGGAATATTTTATGTTGAGCTTGGATACAGTAATTGGTTCCACATGGAGACACCAGCTCTACACATTCGTATTTTCTAGGGAGAAAGCTAGAGGAACTGCGCCAAACAAACATGATATTTCTGTTTGTGTAGATGACGTTTTATGCACTTGCCTAACGAAAAGACTTTGCTTTTCTCCAAAACTATTTTTACTTTGATTTTCTCGGTCCATTACATATGAATTCCAAGCGACTTTTTCCGGATATGACTGGATGAAACCGGAAATATCCGGTTGTTTATTGGCTAACTCAATCCGAAATATTGTGAAAGCCTCTGTGTTTATGTTTTCTGGATATTATCGATGGAGTTTATTGTTTTGAATATTTTTATCAGGGAACATTCAATTTTGTACCGTAGAAACTTCAATTGGTTCCACATGAAGATACTAGCTGAACATATTCGTGTTTTCTGGGGAGAAAGCTTAAGGAACTGCAGCAAAGAAACATGATATTTCTGTTTGTATCGATGACATTTTATGCACTTGCCTAATGAAAAGATTGCTTTTCTCCAAAAGCATTTTTACTGAGATTTTCTAGGTCATTGCATACGAATTCCACACCAGTTTGTTCAGATATGACTGGATGAAACCGGAAATACTAGTTGTGTTTTGGCTAACTCAATCAGAAATATTGTGAAAGCCTCTGTGTTTGTGTTTTCTGGATATTATCGATGGGCTTTATTGTTTTGAATGTTTTTATCAGAGAACATTTAATTTTATACCATTGAAACACTAATTGGTTCATCATGGGGACACGAACTCTACACATTCGTATTTTCTAGGGAGAAAGCTTGAGGAACTGCGGCAAAGAAACATGATATTTCTGTTTGTATCGATGACATTTTACGCACTTGCCTAAAGAAAAGACTTTGCTTTGCTCCAAAACCATTTTTACTGCGATTTTTTGGTACACTTCATATGAATTCAACACAAGTATTTCCGGATATGACTGGATAAAATCGGAAATATCCGGTTTTGTTTTGGCTAACTCAATCAAAGATATTGCAACAGCCTCTGTGTTTGTGTATTCCTGATATTATCCAGGGACTTCATTGTTTTGAATGTTTTTATCAGGGAACATTTAATTTTGTACCGTTAAACACTGATTGGTTCATCATGGAAACACCAGCTCTACACATTCGTATTTTCTAGGGAGAAAGCTAGAGGAACTGCGGCAAACAAACATGATATTTCTGTTTGTATCGATGACATTTTATGCACTTGCCTAACGAAAAGACTTTGCTTTTCTCCAAAACCATTTGTACTGTGATTTTCTCAGTCCATTGCATACGATTTCCACACCAGTTTGTCCGGATTGAGTGGATGTCACCGGAAATATCCGGTTTTCTTTTGGCTAACTCAATCCCAGAGATTGCTACAGCCTCTGTGTTTGTGTTTTCCGGATATTATCCACGGATTTTATTGTTTTGAATGTTTTTTTAATTAAACTTTTATTTAATGAGTATAAATTTCCAAAGTACAGCTTATGGGTTACAATGGCTTCCCCCTCCCAAAACTTTCCTCCCACCCACAACCCTCCCCCCTCCTGCTCCCTCTCCCCTTCCTATCACATCATGATTCATTTTCAATTCTCTTTATATACAAAAGATCTGTTTTATATATATTTGGTAACGATTTCAACAGTTTTCCCCCATATAGCAACACAAAGTAAAAAAAAAAAAAACCTGTTAGAGTACTAGTTATAGCATTAAATAAGAGTCTACAGCATATTAAAGACCTAGATCCTACATAATATTTTTTTTAAATTAATTAATTTTCTATGCCATTTCCAATATAACACCAGGTGTTTGTTTTCATTTCCAATTATCTTTATATACAGAAGATCGATTCAGTATGTAATTAGTAAAGATCTCATCAGTTTGTACCCACGCAGAACCACAAAGTGTAAAAATACTGTTTCAGTACTACTTATAGCATCACTGCACATTAGACAACACATTAAGGACAGATCCCACATGGGATGTAAGTACACAGTGACTTCTGTTGCTGACTTAACAATTTGACACTCCTGTTCATGGCGTCAGTAATCTCCCTAGGCTCTAGTCATGAGTTGCCAGGGCTATGGAAGCCTTTAGAGTTCGCTGACTTTGATCTTGTTCCGATAGGGTCACAGTCAAAGTGGAAGATCTCTCCTCCCTTCAGAGAAAGGTACCTCCTTCTTTGATGGCCCCGTTCTTTCCATTGGGATCTCACTAACAGAGATCTTTCATTTAGGTCTTCTTCTTTTTTTTTCTTTTCCATGGTGTCTTGGATTTCCATGCCTACAATACTCTCATGGGCTCTTCATCCAGATCCGAATGCCTTAAGCGCTGATTCTGAGGCCAGAGGGTTGTTTAGGACATCTGCCATTCTATGAGTCTGCTGTGTATCCCACTTCCCATGTTGGATCTTTCTCTCCCTTTTGATTCTTTCAGTTAGTATTAGCAGACACTTGTCTTGTTTGTGTGTTCCCTTTGATTTTTAGACCTATCTAAGCCATCGAATGTGAACTGAAATTGATCACTTGGACTAGTGAGATGGCATTGGTACATGCCACCTTGATGGGATTGTATTGGAATCCCCTGGCACATTTCTAACTCCATCATTTGGGGCAAGACTGTGCATGTCCCAAATTGTGCATCTCCTCCCTCTATTTTTCCACTCTGAAATTTAACAGGGATCAGTTTTCAGTTAAAATTTAAACACCTAAGAATAATTGTGTGTTATTTACAGAGTTCAACCACTAGTACTAGAACAACAACAACAACAACAAATACTAAAAAGGATAAAGTATTACATTGTACATCTAGAGTCAGGACAAAAGCTGATCAGGTCATTGTTTCTTATAGTGTCCATTTCACTTCAACAGGTTTCCCCTTTGGTGCTCAGTTGTCGACGATCAGGGAAAACAAATGATATTTGTCTCTTTGGGACTGGCTTAATTCACTCAGCATGATGTTTTCCAGATCCCTCCATCTTGTTGCAAATGACTGGGTTTCATTGTTCCTTACTGCTGTATAGTATTCTATGGAGTACATGTCCCATAATTTCTTTATCCAGTCTACTGTTGATGGGCATTTGGGTTGGTTCCAGGTCTTAGCTATTGTGAATTGTGCTGCAATAAACATTAATGTGCAGATGGCTTTTTTATTAGCCAAATTAATTTCCTTTGGGTAACTTCCAAGGAGTGGGATGGCTGGGTTGTATGGTAGGGTTATGTTCAAGTTTCTGAGGAATCTCCAGACTGACTTCCATAGTGGCTTAACCAAGTTTGCATTCCCACCTCCAGTGGGTTAGTGTCCTTTTTTCACCACATCCTCTCCAGCATCTATTGTTGGTAGATTTCTGAATGTGAGCCATTCTCACCGGGGTGAGGTGAAACCTCATTGTGGTTTTGATTTGCATTTCTCTGATTGCTAGTGATCTTGAACATTTTTTCATGTGTCTGTTGGCCATTTGGATTTCCTCTTTCGAAAAATGTCTCTTGAGGTCCTTGGCCCATCTCTTAAGTGGGTTGTTTGTTCTGTTGTTGTGGATTTTCTTGATTTCTTTGTAGATTCTGGTTATCAACCCTTTATCTGTAGTATAGTTTGCAAATATTTTTCCCATTCTGTCGGTTGCCTCTTCACTTTCCTGACTGTTTCTTTTGAAGTACAGAAACTTCTCAATTTGATGCAATCCCAAATGTTAATTTTGGTTTTGACTGCCTGTGCTCCTGGGGTCTTTTCCAAGAAGTCTTTACCTGTACCTATATCTTGCAGGGTTTCTCCAATGCTCTCTAATAATTTGATGGTTTCAGGTCGCAGACTTAAGTCTTTAATCCACGTTGAGTGAATTTTTGTGTAAGGTGAAAGTTATGGGTCTTGCTTCAAGCTTCTGCACATGGAAATCCAATTTTCCCAGCACCATTTATTGAATAGATTGTCCTTATTCCAGGGATTAGTTTTGGATCTTTGGTCAAATATAAGTTGGCTGTAGATATTTGGATTGATTTCTGGCGTTTCTATTCTGTTCCATTGGTCTATCCATCTGTTTCTGTACCAGTACCATGCTGTTTTGATAACAACTGCCCTGTAGTATGCTCTGAAATCTGGTATTGTGATGCCTCCAGCTTTGTTTTTGTTGTACAAGATTGCTTTGGGTATTCAAGGTCTTCTGTGTCTCCATATGAATTTCAGCATCATATTTTCCAGATCTGAGAAGAATGTCTTCGGTATCTTGATTGGTATTGCATTGAATGTATAAATTGCTTTTGGGAGAATAGACATTTTGATGATATTGATTCTTCCAATCCATGAGCATGGAAGATTTCTCCATTTTTTGGTATCCTCTTCTATTTCTTTCTTTAAGGTTTTGTAGTTTTCATCGTAGAGATCTTTAACGTCCTTGGTTAAGTTTATTTCAAGGTATTTGATTGTTTTTGTAGCTATTGTGAATGGGATTGATCTTAGCAGTTCTTCCTCAGTCGTGGCATTGCCTGTGTATACAAAGGCTGTTGATTTTTGTGCATTGATTTTGTATCCTGCTACTTTGCCAAACTCTTCGATGAGTTCCAGTAGTCTATTAGTAGAGTTCTTTGGGTCCTCTAAATAAAAAATCATATCCTCTGCAAAGAGGGATAGTTTGAGTTCTTCCTTCCCGATTTGTATCCCTTTAATTTCTTTTTCTTGCCTAATAGCTCTGGCTAAAACTTCCAGAACTGTATTGAAGAGCAGTGGTGAGAGTGGGCATCCCTGTCTGGTACCAGATCTCAGCGGAAATGCTTCCAACTTTTCCCCATTCAATAGGATGTTGGCCATGGGTTTTTCATATATTGCTTTGATTGTATTGAGGAATGTTCCTTCCATACCCAGTTTGCTTAGAGTTTTCATCATGAAAGGGTGTTGTATTTTATCAAATTCTTTCTCTGCGTCTGTTGAGAGAATCATATGGTTTTTCTTCTGTAGCCTGTTAATGTAGTGTATTACATTGATTGTTTTGCGGACGTTGAACCATCCTTGCATACCAGGGATAAATCCCACTTGGTCTGGGTGGATGATGTTTCTGATGTGTTGTTGCATTCTATTGGCCAGAATTTTATTGAGTATTTTTGCATCTATGTTCATCAGGGATATTGGTCTGTAATTCTCTTTCAATGCTGCATCCTTTTCCGGCTTAGGAATTAAGGTGATGGTGGCTTCATAGAAAGAATTTGGGAGGATTCCCTCTTTTTCGATTGTTCTGAATAGTTTGAGAAGAAATGGAGTTAGTTCTTCTCTAAATGTCTGGTAGAACTCAGCAGTGAATCCATCTGGTCCTGGGCTTTTCTTTGTTGGGAGGGCCTTTATTACTGTTTCAATTTCTGTGTCAGTTATGGGTCTGTTTAGGTTTCCTATGTCTTCCTGGCTCAATTTAGGGAGGTTGTATGTGTCCAAGAATCTGTCCATTTCTGATAGATTTCCCTATTTGCTGGCATACAAGTCCTTGTAGTAATTTCTGATGATTCTTTTTATTTCTGTGGTGTCTGTTGTTATGTTTCCTTTTTCATCTCTGATCCTATTGATTTGGGTCTTTTCTCTTCTTTTTTTAGTTAGTTGGGCCAATGGGGTGTCAATTTTGTTTATTTTTTCCAAAAACCAGCTCCTTGTTTGGCTGATTTTTTGTAATTTTTTTTGGATTCAATCCTGTTGATTTCTTCTTTGATTTTAATTATTTCCCTTCTTCTACTGGGTTTGGGTTTGGTTTGCTGCAGATTTTCTAGATCCTTGAGATGACTTGAAAGCTCATCTATTTGGTGCCTCTCCAATTTCTTGATGTAGGCACCTATTGATATAAATTTTCCTCTTAACACTGCTTTTGTTGTATCCCATAGGTTTTGGTATGTTGTGCTGTTATCCTCATTTACTTCCAGAAAATTTTTGATTTCTCTTTTAATTTCTTCTATGACCCATTGTTCATTCAGGAGCATGTTGTTCAATCTCCATGTGTTTGCACGTGCTCTGGGGATTCCCGAGTTGCTAATTTCCAATTTCATTCCTTTGTGGTCTGAGAAGCTGCATGGTATGATTCTAATTCTCTTGAATTTGCTGAGACTTGCTTTATGGCCTAGTATGTGGTCAATCCTAGAGAAGGTTCCATATACTGCTGAGAAGAATGTAAAGTCCTTAGATGTAGGATGAAATGTTCTGTAGATATCTGTTAGATCCATTTGGGCTATAGTGTCATTTAAATCTGCTGTCTCCTTGTTGATCTTCTGTCCTGTTGATCTGTCTATCTCTGAGAGTGGAGTATTGAATTCCCCCGTACTATTGTATTGGGGTCTAAGTCTCCCCTTAAGTCCCTTAACAAGTCTTTTAAATAAGCTGGTGCCCTGTGATTAGGTGCTTATACATTGATAATTGTTACATCTTCCTGTTGAATGAATCCCTTAATCATTAAATAGTGCCCCTCTTTGTCTCTCCTGACAGTTTTTGTGGTAAAGTTTATGTTGTCCGATATTAAGATGGCTACGCCCGCTCTTTTTTCATTTCTGTTGGCATGGTATATCTTTTTCCAGCCTTTCACTTTCAGTCTGTATGGATCATTGTTGGAAAGATGAGTTTCTTGTAAGCAGCAAAAAGATGGGTTTTGTTCCTTAACCCAATAAGCCAATCGGTGTCTTTTAACTGGACAGTTCAAGCCATTAACATTCAATGTGACTATGGAGAAGGAGTAACTTTGCCCTGCCATTTGCCAAAGATATTTTCTACTATCTGGTTTGAGATTCCTGTGATCTTTTGCTGTGAGGTTTCCTTCCTTTACCTTCCTTCATATTGGTGAACGTGTTTCTGTGTTTCTGTATGTAACACATCTTTAAGCATCTTTTGCAGGGCTGGACAAGTGGCGACAAATTCTTTCAATTTCTGTTTGCTGTGAAAGGTCTTTATTTCACCTTCATTCACAAATGAGAGCTTTGCAGGATATAATATTCTGGGCTGGCAGTTTTTCTCTCTTAGTACCTGGGCTATATCTCGCCATTCTTTCCTGGCTTGTAGGGTTTCTGATGAGAAGTCAGCTGTAAGTCTAATTGCAGATGCTCTGAGAGTAATCTGGCGTTTCTCTCTTGCACATTTTAGGATCTTTTCTTTGTGTTTCACTGTGGTGAATTGATTACGACGTGTCGTGGTGAGGATCTCTTTTGATCATGTTTATTAGGGGTTCTATGAGCTTCCTGTACCAGGATGCCTCTGTCCTTCTCCAAACCTGGGAAATATTCTGCTAGTATCTCACTAAAAAGGCCTTCTAATCCTTTCTCCCTTTCCATGCCTCGGTGTTTGTGTATTCCTGATATTATCCACGGACTTCATTGTGTTGAATGCTTTTTATCAGGGAACATTGAATTTTGTACCGTAGAATCTTCAATTGGTTCATCATGGGGACACCAGCTGAACATACTCATATTTCTATGGAGAAAGCTAGAGGATCTGCAGCAAACATGATATTTCTGTTTGTATCGATGATATTTTATGCACTTGCCTAATGAAAGACTTTGCTTTTCTCCAAAACCATATTTACTGTGATTTTCTTGGTCCATTGCATACGAATTCCACACCAGTTTGTCCGCATATGACTGGATGAAAACGGAAATATCCAGTTTTGATTTGCCTAACTCACTCGCAGATATTGCTACAGCCTAAGTGTTTGCATTTTCTGTATATTATCCCAGACTTTATTGTTTTGAATGTTTTTCATCGGGGAACATTTTATTTTGAGCTTGGATACTGTAATTGGTTCCACATGGAGACACCAGCTCTACACATTCCTATTTTCTAGGGAGAAAGCTAGAGGAACTGCGGCAAACACACATCATATTTCTGTTTGTATCAATGATATTTTATGCACTTGCCTAATGAAAAGACTTTGCTTTTCTCCGAAACCATTTTTACTCTGATTTTCTCAGTCCATTGCATACGAATTCCTAAGCACTTTGTCCGAATACGACTGGAGTGAAACAGAAATATCCGGTTGTGTTTTCGCTAACTCAATCCGAAATATTGTGAAAGCATCTCTGTTTGTGTTTTCTGGATATTATCGATGGACTTTATTATTTTGAATGGTTTTATCTGGGAACATTTAATTTGGTACCGTTGAAACACTAATTGGTTGCACGTGGAGACACCAGCTCTATACATTTGTATTTTCTAGGGAGAAAGCTAGAGGAACGGCGGCAAACAAACTTGATATTTCTGTTTGTATAGATGACATTTTATGCACTTGGCTAACATAAAGACTTTGCTTTTCTCCAAAACCATTTTTACTGTGATTTTCTCGGTCCATTGCATACGAATTCCACACCACTTAGTTCGGATATGACTGGATGAATCCAGAAATATCTCGTTGTGTTTTGGATAATTCAATCTGAAAGATTGCTACAACCTCGGTGTTTGTTTATTCCTGATATTATCCACGGACTCTATTATTTTGAATGTTAGTTTTTTTAGGGAACATTTACATTTGTGCTTGGAAACACTAGTTGTTTCCACATGGAGACACCTGCTCTACACATTCGTATTTTCTAGGGAGAAAGCTAGAGGAACTGCGGCAAACAAACATGATATTTCTGTTTGTCTAGATGACATTTTATGCCTTCCCTAAGAAAAGACTTTGCTTTTCTCCAAAACCATTTTTACTCTGATTTTCTCGGTTCATTGCATGCGAATTTCACACAACTTTGTCCGGATATGACTGGATGAAACCAGAAATATCCGGTTTTGTTTTGGCTAACTCAATCCCAGATATTGCTACAGCATCTGTGTTTGTGCATTCCTGACATTATCCACGGACTTTATGGTTTTGAATGGTTTTTTTCAGGGAACATTTGATTTTGGGCTTGGAAACACTAATTGGTTAAACATGGAGACACCAGCTCTACACATCCGTATTTCCTAGGGAGAAAGCTAGAGGAACTGTGGCGAACAAACATGATATTTCGGTTTCTATCGATGACACTTTATGCACTTGCCTAACGAAAAGACTTTGCTTTTCTCCAAAACCATTTTTACTGTGATTTTTTTGGTCCATTGCATGCGAATTCCACACCACTTTGTCCGGATATGACTGGATGAATCCAGAAACATCCGGTTGTGTTTTGGCTAACTCAATCCCAGATATTGCGACAGCCTCTGTGTTTGTGTATTCCTCATATTATACACGGACTTTATTGTTTTGAATGTTTTTATCAGGGAACATTTAATTTTGAGCATGCATACAGTAATTGGTTCCACATGGAGACACCAGCACTACATATTAGTATTTTCTAGGGAGAAAGCTAGAGGAACTGCGACAAACAAACATGATATTTCTGTTTGTATCGATGACATTTTATGTACTTGCCTAACGAAAAGACTTTGCTTTTCTCCAAAACCATTTTTACTGTGATTTTCTCAGTCCATTGCATACGAAATACACACCAGTTTGTCCGGATATGACTGGATTAAAGCAGAAATATCCGGTTTTGTTTTGGCTAACTCAATCCAAAATATTGTGAAAGCCTCTGTGTTTGTGTATTCCTGATATTAGACACTGACTTTATGTTTTTGAATGTTTTTTTCAGGGAACATTTAATTTTGTGCTTCGAAACACTTATTGGTTCCACATGGAGACACCAGCTCTACACATTCGTATTTTCTAGGGAGAAATCTAGAGGAACTGCGACAAACAAACATGATATTTCTGTTCGTATCGATGATATTTTATGCACTTACTTAACGAAAAGAATTTGCTTTTCTCCAAAACCATTTTTACTCTGATTTTTTGGGTCCACTGCATATGAATTCCACACCAATTTGTCAGGATATTACTGGATGAAACAAGAAATATCTCGTTGTGTTTTGGCTACCTCAATCCCAAATATTGCTACAGCCTCTGTGTTTGTGTATTCCTGATATTATCCACAGACTTTATTGTTTTGAATGATTTTTTTTCAGGGAACCTTTTATTTTGTACTTGGAAACACTAATGGTTCCACATGGAAACACCAGCTCTACACATTCGTATTTTCTAGGGAGAATGCTAGAGGAACTGCGGCAAACAAACATGACATTTCTGTTTGTATAGATGACATTTTATGAACTTGCCTAACGAAAAGACTTTGCTATTCTCCAAAACCATTTTTACTGTGATTTCCTCGGTCCATTGCATACCAATTCCATACCACTTTGTCTGGATATGACTGGATGAAATCAGAAATACCCAGTTGTGTTTTGGTTAACTCAATCCGATATATTGTGAAAGCCTCTGTGTTTTTGTTATCTGGATATTATCGATGGACTTTATTGATTTGAATGCTTTTATCAGGGAATATTTAATTTTGTGCCTTTGAAATACTAATTGGTTCATCATGGGGACACCAGCTCTACATATTCGTATTTTCTAGGGAGAAAGCTAGAGGAACTGTGGCAAACAAACATGATATTTCTGTTTGTATAGATGACATTTCATGCACTTGCCTAAAGTAAAGACTTTGCTTGTCTCCAAAAAAACTTGTACTGATATTTCCTCGGTCCATTGCATTCGAATTCCACACCAGTTTGTCCGGATATGACTGGATAAAACCGGAAATATCCAGAATTGTGTTGGCTAACTCAATCCGAGATATTGCTACAGCCTTTGTGTTTGTGTATTCCTGATATTATCCAGGGACTTTATTTTTTGAATGTTTTTATCAGGGAACATTTAATTTTGTCCTGCGAAACACTAATTGTTTCCATGTGGAGACACCAGCTCGACACATTCTTATATTTTAGGGTTGAAAACTAGAGCAACTGAGGCAAACATACATGATATTTGTGTTTGTATAGAATACATTTTATGCACTTGCCTAACGTAAAGACTTTGCTTTTCTCCAAAACCATTTTTACTGTGATTTTCTCGGTACATTGCATACGAATTCCACACGAGTTTGTCCGGATGTGACTGGATGAAA
The DNA here is from genome assembly GCF_033115175.1 of Lepus europaeus. Taxonomy (NCBI): domain Eukaryota; kingdom Metazoa; phylum Chordata; class Mammalia; order Lagomorpha; family Leporidae; genus Lepus; species Lepus europaeus. Next base: position 318,690 of record NW_026909041.1, read on the forward strand.
CCAGAAATACCCGGTTTTGTTTTGGCTAACTCAATCCCAGATATTGCTACAGCCTCTGTGTTTGTTTTTTCTGGATATTATCAATGGACTTTATTGTTTAGAATGATTTTTATCAGGGAACATTTTATTTTGAGCTTGGATACAGTAATTGGTTCCACATGGAGACACCAGCTCTACACATTCGTATTTTCTAGGGAGAAAGCTAGAGGAACTTCAGCAAACAAACATGGCATTTCTGTTTGTATCGATGATATTATCTACTTGCCTAATGAAAAGACTTTGCTTTTCTCCAAAACAATTTTTACTGTGATTTTCTTGGTCCATTTCATACGAATTCCAACCCACTTTGTCTAGATAAACTGGATGGAACCAGAAATATCTGGTTGTGTTTTGGCTAACTCTATTGGAAATATTGTGAAAGCCTCTGTGTTTGTGTATTCCTGATGTTATCCACGGACTTCATTTTTTTGAATGTTTTTTATCAGGGAACATATAATTTTGTACCGTTGAAACACTAATTCTATCCACATGGAGACACCAGCTCTACACATTTGTATTTTCTAGGGAGAAAGCTAGAGGAACTGAGGCAAACAAACATGATATTTCTGTTTGTATCGATGACATTTTATGCACTTGCCTAATGAAAAGACTTTGCTTTTCTCCAAAACAATTTTTACTGTGATTTTCTCGGTCCATTGCATACGAATTCCACACCAGTTTGTCCGTATATGACTGGATGAAACCAGAAATATCCAGTTTTGTTTTGGCTAACTAAATCCGAAATATTGTAAAAGCCTCTATGTTTATGTTTTCCGGGTATTATCGATGGACTTTTTTGTTTTGAATGTTTTTATCAGGGAACATCTAATTTTGTACCGTAGAAACACTAACTGGTTCATCATGAGGACACCAGCTCTACACATTCGTATTTTCTAGGGAGAAAACTAGAGGAACTGCGGCAAACAAACATGATATTTCTGTTTGTATAGATGACATTTTATACATTGCCTAACGAAAAGAATTTGCTTTTCTCCAAAATCATATTTATTGTGATTTTCTCGGTTCATTGCATACGAACTCCACACCAGTTTGTCCAGATACGACAGGATGAAACCGTAAATATCCGTTTTTTTTTTTCTAACTCAATCCCAGATATTGCTACAGCCTCTGTGTTTGTGTTTTCCTGATATTATCCACGGACTTTATTGTTTTGAATGATTTTATCAGGTAACATTTTATTTTCTGCTTGGAAACACTAATTGCTTCCACATGGAGACACCAGCTCTACATATTTGTATTTTCTAGGGAGAAACCTCGAGGAACTGTGACAAACAAACATGATATTTCTGTTTGTATCGATGATATTTTATACACTTGCCTAATGAAATACTTTGCTTTTCTCCAAAACCATTTTTACTGTGATTTTCTCGATCCATTGCATACGAATTCCACACCAGTTTTATTGTATATGACTGGATGAAGCCAGAAATATTCGGTTGTGTTTTGGCTAACTAAATCGGAATATTGTGAAAGCCTCTGTGTTTTTGTTTTCTGGATATTATCGATGGACTTTATTGTTTTGAATGTTTTTATCAGGGAACATTTAATTTTGTACCATAGAAACACTAGTTGGTTCATCATGGGTACACCAGCTCTACACATTCGTATTTTCTAGGGAGAAAGCTAGAGGAACTGCGGCAAACAAACATATTTCTGTTTGTATCGATGACATTTTATGCACTTGCCTAACGAAAAAACTTTCTTTTTCTTAAAAGCATTTTTACTGTGATTTTCCCTGTCCATTGCATACGAATTCCACACCAGTATGTCCGGATATGACAGGATGAAACCGGAAATATCCGGTTTTGTTTTGGCTAACTCAATCCCAGATTTTTCTACAGCTTCTGTGTTTGTGTATTCCTGATATTATCCACGGACTTTATTGTTTTGAAAGATTTTCTCAGGGAACATTTAGTTTTGTGCTGCGAAACTCTAATTGGTTCCATAAGGAGTCACCAGCTCTACACATTCGTATTTTCTAGGGAGAAAGCTAGAGGAACCTCGGCAAACAAACATGATATTTCTGTTTGTATCGATGACATTTTATGCACTGCATAATGAAAAGGCTTTACTTTTCTCCAAAACCATTTTTACAGTGATTTCTCGGTCCATTGCATACGAATTCCACAGGATTTTGTCCGGAAATGACTGGATGAAAAAAGAAATATATGGTTGTGTTTTTGCTAACTCAATCCCAAATATTGCTACAGCCTCTGTGTTTGTGTATTCCTGATATTATACACGGACTTTATTGTTTTGAATATTTTTTTTCAGGGAACATTTCATTTTTTGCTTGGAAACACTAATTTGTTCCACATGGAGACACAAGCTCTGCACATTCGTATTTTCTAGGGAGAAAGCTAGAGGAACTGCGGCAAACAAACATGATATTTATGATTGTGTAGATGACATTTTATGCACTTTCCTAACGAAAAGACTTTGCTTTTCTCCAAAACCATTTTTTACTGTGATTTTGTCGGTCCATAGCCTAGGAATTCCACAACCCTTTGTCCGGATATGACTGGATGAAACCAGAAATATCTGGTTGTGTTTTGGCTAACTCAATCCCAGATATTGCTACAGCCTCTGAGTTTGTGTATTCTTGATATTATCCATGGACTTTATTTTTCTCAAAGTTTTTTTTCAAGGAATATTTAATTTTGTGCTTTGAAGCACTAATTGTTTCCACATGTAGACACCAGCTGTACACATTCGTATTTTCTAGGGAGAAAGCTAGAGGAACTGTGGCAAACAAGCATGATATCTCTGTTTGTCTAGATGACATTTTATGCACTTGCCTAACGAAAAGACTTTGTTTTTAACTAAAACCATTTTTACTGTGTTTTTCAGGGTCCATTGCATACGAATTCCGTAGCAGTTTGTCCGGATATAACTGGATGAAAACAGAAATTTCCAGTTGTGTTTTGGCTAACTCAATCTGAAATATTGTTAAAGCATCTGTGTTTGTGTTTTTTCTGGTTATTATCGAAGGACTTTATTGTTTTGAATGTATTTATCAGGGAACATTTAATTTTGAACCGTTGAAACACTTATTGGTTCATCCTGGGGACACGCTCTACACATTCGTATTTTCTAGGGAGAAAGCTGGAGGAAATACGGCAAACAAACATGATATTTCTGTTTGTATAGATGACATTTTATGCACTTGCCTAACGTAAAGACTTTGCTTTTCTCCAAAACCATTTTTACTGTGATTTTCTCGGTCCACTGCATACGAATTCCACACCAGTTTGTCCGCATATGACTGGATGAAACCAGAAATATCCGGTTGTGTTTTGGCTAACTCAATCCCACATATTGCTACAGCCTCTGTGTTTGTGTATTCCTGATATTATGTACGGACTTTATTTCTTTGAATGTTTTTTTTCAGGGAACATTTAATTTTGGGCTTGGAAACACTAATTGGTTCCACATGTAGACACCAGCTCTACACATTCGTATTTTCTACGGAGAAAGCTAGAGGAACTGCGGCAAACAAACATGATATTTCTGTTTGTATAGATGACATTTTATGCACTTCCCTAATGAAAAGACTTTGGTTTTCTCCAAAACCATTTTTACTGTGATATTCTCGGTCCATTGCATACGATTTCCACACCACTTTGTCCGGATATGACTGGATGAAACCAGAAATATCCGGTTGTGTTTTGGCAAACACAAACCAAAATATTGCTACAGCCTCTGCGTTAGTGTTTTCTGGATATTATCAATGGACTTTATTGTTTTGAATGTTTTTATCAGGGAACATTTAATATTGTACCGTTGAAATGATAATTGGTTCATCATGGGGACACCAGCTCGACACATTCGTATTTTCTAGGGAGAAAGCTAGAGGAACTGCTGCAAACAAACATGATATTTCTGTTTGTATAGTTGACATTTTTTGCACTTGCCTAATGAAAACACTTTCCTTTTCTCCAAAACCATTTTTACTGTGATTTTCTCGATCCATTGCATACGAATTCCACACCACTTTGTCCGGATATGACTGGATGAAACCAGAAATATCCTGTTATACTTTGGCTAACTCATCCGAAATATTGTGAAAGCCTTTGTGTTTGTGTTTTCTGGATATCCTCGATGGACTTTATTGTTTTGAATGTTTTTATCAAGGATAATATAATTTTGTTTATTTGAAACAGTAATTGGTTATTAATGGGAACACCAGCTGTACACATTCGTATTTTCTAGGGAGAAAGCTAGAGGAACTGTGGCAAACAAACATGATATTTCTGTTTGTATACATGACATTTCATGCACTTGGCTAATGAAAACCCTTTGCTGTTCTCCAAAACCATGTTTACTGTGATTTTCTCGGTCCATTGCATACGAATTCCACACCAGTTTGTCCGGATATGACTGGATGAAACCCGAAATATCCGGTTTTGTTTTGCCTAACTCAATCCCAGTTATTGTTACCACCTCTCTCTATATGTATTCCTGATATTATCCAAGACTTTATTGTTTTGAATGTTTGTTACCAGGGATCATTTAATTTTGTACCGTAGAAACACTAATTGGTTCATCATGGGGACACCAGCTGTACACATTCGTATTTTCTAGGGAGAAAGCTAGAGGAACTGCGACAAACAAACATGATATTTCTGTTTGTATAGATGACATTTTATGCACTTGCCTAACGAAAAGACTTTGCTTTTCTCCAAACCCATGTTGACTGTGATTTTCTCGGTCCATTGCGTCTGAATTCCACACCACTTTGTCTGGATATGACTGGATGTAACCAGAAACATCCGGTTGAGTTTTGGCTAACTCAATCCAGAATATTGTGAAAGCCTCTGTGTTCTTCTTATCTGGATAATCTCAATGGACTTTATTGTTTTGAATGTTTTTATAAGGAACACTTAATTCTGAACCATAGAAACACTAATTGGTTCATCATAGGGACACCAGCTCTACACATTCGTATTTTCTAGGGAGAAAGCTAGAGGAACTGTGGCAAACAAGCATGATATCTCTGTTTGTCTAGATGACATTTTATGCACTTGCCTAACGAAAAGACTTTGTTTTTAACTAAAACCATTTTTACTGTGATTTTCAGGGTCCATTGCATACGAATTCCGTAGCAGTTTGTCCGGATATAACTGGATGAAACCAGAAATTTCCAGTTGTGTTTTGGCTAACTCAATCTGAAATATTGTTAAAGCATCTGTGTTTGTGTTTTTTCTGGTTATTATCGAAGGACTTTATTGTTTTGAATGTATTTATCAGGGAACATTTAATTTTGAACCGTTGAAACACTTATTGGTTCATCCTGGGGACACGCTCTACACATTCGTATTTTCTAGGGAGAAAGCTGGAGGAAATACGGCAAACAAACATGATATTTCTGTTTGTATAGATGACATTTTATGCACTTGCCTAACGTAAAGACTTTGCTTTTCTCCAAAACCATTTGTACTGTGATTTTCTCGGTCCACTGCATACGAATTCCACACCTGTTTGTCCGGATATGACTGGATGAAACCAGAAATATCCGGTTTTGTTTTGGCTAACTCAATCCCAGATATTGCTACAGCCTCTGTGTTTGTTTTTTCTGGATATTATGCATGTACTTTATTGTTTTGAATGTTTTTTATCGGGGAACATTTTATTTTGAGCTTGGATACAGTAATTGTTTCCACATGGACACACCAGTGCTACACATTCGTATTTTCTATGGAAAAACTAGAGGAACTGCGGCAAATAAACATGATATTTCTGTTTGTATCGATGATATTTTATACACTTGCCTAACAAAAAGACTTTGCTTTTCTCCAAAACCATTTTTACTGTGTTCTTTTTTTGTTTCAATGCTTACGAATTCCAAACCAGTTTGTCCGGATATGACTGGATGAAACCTGAAATATCCCATTGTGTTTTGGCTAACTCAATCCGAAATATTGTGAAAGTCTCTGTGTTTGTGTTTTCCTGATATTATCGATGGACTTTATCATTTTGAATGTTTTTATCAGGGAACATTAATTTTGTACCGTAGAAACACAAATTGGTTCATCATGGGGACACCAGCTGTACACATTCGTATTTTCTAGGGAGAAAGCAAGAGGAACTGCGGCAAACAAACATGATATTTCTCTTTGTATAGATGAGATTTTATGCACTTGCCTAACGAAAACACTTTACTTTTCTCCAAAACCATTTGTACTGTGATTTTCTCGGTCCATTGCATAAGAATTGCACACCAGTTTGTCCGGATATGACTGGATGAAAACAGAAATATCCGGTTGTGTTTTGTCTAACTCAATCCCAGATATGGCTACAGCCTCTGTGTTTGTGCATTCCTGATATTATCCACAGACTTTATTGTTTTGAATGTTTTTTATCAGGGAACATTTAATTTTGTACTGTTGAAACACTAATTGTTTCCACATATAGACACCAGTTCTACACATTCATATTTTCTAGGGAGAATGCTAGAGGAATTGAGGTAAACAAGCATGATGCTTCTTTTTGTATAGATGACATTTTACGCACTTGCCTAAGAAAAGACGTTGCTATACTCCAAAACAATTTTTCACTGTGATTTTCTCGGTCCATAGCATACGAATTCCACACCAGTTTGTCCGCATATGACTGGATGAAACCAGAAATATCCGGTTGTGTTTTGGCTAACTCAATCCCACATATTGCTACAGCCTCTGTGTTTGTGTATTCCTGATATTATGTACGGACTTTATTTCTTTGAATGTTTTTTTTCAGGGAACATTTAATTTTGGGCTTGGAAACACTAATTGGTTCCACATGTAGACACCAGCTCTACACATTCGTATTTTCTACGGAGAAAGCTAGAGGAACTGCGGCAAACAAACATGATATTTCTGTTTGTATAGATGACATTTTATGCACTTCCCTAATGAAAAGACTTTGGTTTTCTCCAAAACCATTTTTACTGTGATATTCTCGGTCCATTGCATACGATTTCCACACCACTTTGTCCGGATATGACTGGATGAAACCAGAAATATCCGGTTGTGTTTTGGCAAACACAAACCAAAATATTGCTACAGCCTCTGCGTTAGTGTTTTCTCGATATTATCCACGGACTTTATTGTTTTGAATGTTTTTATCAGGGAACATTTATTTTGTACCGTTGAAATGATAATTGGTTCATCATGGGGACACCAGCTCGACACATTCGTATTTTCTAGGGAGAAAGCTAGAGGAACTGCTGCAAACAAACATGATATTTCTGTTTGTATAGTTGACATTTTTTGCACTTGCCTAATGGAAACACTTTCCTTTTCTCCAAAACCATTTTTACTGTGATTTTCTCGATCCATTGCATACGAACTCCACACCACTTTGTCCGGATATGACTGGATGAAACCAGAAATATCCTGTTATGCTTTGGTTAACTCATCCGAAATATTGTGAAAGCCACTGTGTTTGTGTTTTCTGGATATTATTGACGGACTCTATGGTTTTGAATGTTTTTATCAGGGAATATTTAATTTTGTACCGTTGAAACACTAATTGGTTCATGATGAGAACACCAGCTGTAGACATTCGTATTTTCTAGGGAGAAAGCTAGAGGAACTGCGGCAAACAAACATGATATTTCTGTTTGTATAGATGAGATTTTATGGTCTTCCTAACGAAAAGACTTTGCTTTTCTCCAAAACTATTTTTTCTTTGATTTTCTTGGTACATTGCATATGAATTCCACACCAGTTTGTGCGAATATGACTGGATGAAACGGGAAATATCCGGTTGTGTTTTGGCTAAGTCAATCCGATATATTGTGAAATCCTCTGTGTTTCTGTTTTCTGGATATTATTGATGAACTTTATTTTTTGATTACTTTTATCAGGGAACATTTAAGTTTGTACCGTCGAATCACTAATTGGTTCATCATGGGGACACCAACTCTACACATTCATATTTTCTAGGGAGAAAGCTAGAGGAACTGCGGCAAACAAACATGATATTTCTGTTTGTATCGATGACATTTTATGCACTTGCCTAACGACAAGACTTTGCTTTTCTCCAAAACTATTTTTACTTTGATTTTCTCGGTCTATTGCATACGAATTCCAAGTGACTTTTTCCAAATATGACTGGATGAAACCAGAAATATCCGGTTGTGTTTTGGCTAACGCAATCTGAAATATTGTGAAAGCCTCTGTGTTTCTGTCTTCTGGATATTATCGATGGACTTTATTTTTTGAATAATTTTATCAGGGACCAATTAAGTTTGTACCGAGAAACACTAATTGGTTCATTATGGGGACACCAGCTTTACACATTCGTATTTTCTAGGGAGAACCCTAGAGGAACTGCGGCAAACAAACATGATATTTCTGTTTGTATAGATGACATTTTATGCACTACCTAACGAAAAGTCTTTGCTTTCCTCCAAAACCATTTTAACTGTGATTTTCTCGGTCCATTGCATACGAATTCCACACAAGTTTGTCCGGATTGAGGAGATGAAACCGGATGTATCCGGTTTTGTTTTGGCTAACTGAATCCCAGATATTGCTACAGCCTCTGTGTTTCTGTTTTCCGGATATTATCCACGGAATTTATTGTTTTGAACGTTTTTTACCGGGGAATATTTTATGTTGAGCTTGGATACAGTAATTGGTTCCATATGGAGACACCAGCTGAACATATTCGTATTTTCTAGGGAGAAAGCTAGAGGATCTGTGGCAAAGAAACCTGATACTTCTGTTTGTATCGATGATTTTTATGCACTTGCCTAACGACAAGACTTTGCTTTTTTCTAAAATCATTTTACTCTGATTATATTAGCCCAATGCATACGAATTCCACACCACTTTGTCCGGATATGACTGGATGAAACCAGAAATATCCGGGTTTGTTTTTTCTAACTCAAACCGAAATATTGTGAAAGCCTCTGTGTTTGTGTTTTCTGGCTATTATCGATGGACTTTATTGTTTTGAATGTTTTTATCAGGGAACATTTAATTTTTTACTGTAGAAACACTAATGGGTTCCACATGGAGACACCAGCTCTACACATTCTTATTTTCTAGGGAGAAAACAAGAGGAACTGTGGGAGACAAACATGATATTTCTGTTTGTATAGATGACATTTTATGCAATTGCCTAACGAAAAGACTTTGCTTTTCTCCAAAACCATTTTTATTGTGATTTTCTCGATCCATTGCATACGAATTCCACACCAGTTTGTCCAGATATGACTGGATGAAAACAGAAATATCCGGTTGTGTTTTGGCTAACTCAATCCCAGATATTGCTACAGACCCTCGTTTGTGTTTTCTGGATATTATCAAGGGATTTTTTTTTGAATGTTTTTTATCACGGAGCATTTTATTTTGAGCTTGGATACAGTAATTGGATCCACATGGAGACACCAGCTGAACATATTCGTTTTTTCTAGGGAGAAAGCTAGAGGAACTGCAGCAAACAAACATGATATTCCTGTTTGTATAGATGACATTTTATGCACTTGCCTAATGAAAAGACTTTGCTTTTCTCCAAAACCATTTTTACTGTGAATATCTTGGTCCATTACATACGAATTCCACACCAGTTTGTCTGGATATGACTGGATGAAAACAGAAATATCCGGTTGGGTTTTGGCTAACTCAATCTGAAATATTGTGAAAGCCTCTGTGTTTGTGTTTTCTGGATATTATCGATGGACTTTATTTTTTGAATTATTTTATCAGGGACCAATTAAGTTTGTACAGTAGAAACACTAATTGGTTCATCATGGGGACACCAGCTTTACACAATCGTATTTTCTAGGGAGAATGCTAGACGAACTGCGGCAAACAAACATGATATTTCTGTTTGTATAGATGACATTTTATGCACTACGTAACCAAAAGTCTTTGCTTTTCTCTAAAACCATTTGTACTGTGATTTTCTCGGTCCATTGCATATGTATTCCACACAAGTTTGTCCGGATTGAGTGGATGAAACTGGATATATCGGTTTTGTTTTGGCTAACTCAATCCCAGATATTGCTACAGCCTCTGTGTTTGTGTTTTCCGGATATTATTGATGGGCTTTATTCTTTTGAATACTTTTATCAGGGAACATGTAAGTTTGTACCGTTGAATCACTAATTGGTTCATCATGGGGACACAAGCTCTACACATTCGTATTTTCTAGGTAGAATGCTAGAGGAACTGCGGCAAACAAACATGATATTTCTGTTTGTATATATGACATTTTATGCACTTGCCTAACGAAAACACTTTGCTTTTCTCCAAAACCATTTTTACTCTAATTTTCTCGGTCCATTGCATGAGAATTCCACACAAGTTTGTCCGGATTGAGTGGATGAAACCGGAAATATCCGGTTTTTTTTTGCTAACTCAATCCCAAATATTGCTAAGCCTCTGTGTTTGTGTTTTCCAGATGTTATCCATGGACTTAATTGTTTTGAATGTTTTTTAACGGAGAATATTTTATGTTGAGCTTGGATACAGTAATTGGTTCCACATGGAGACACCAGCTCTACACATTCGTATTTTCTAGGGAGAAAGCTAGAGGATCTGCGGCATAGAAACCTGATATTTCTGTTTGTATCGATGATATTTTATGCACTTGCATAACGACAAGTCTTTGCTTTTCTCCAAAATCTTTTTACTCTGATTTTCTCACCAAATGCATACGATTCCACAACACTTTGTCCGGATACGACTGGATGAAACCACAAATATCTGGTTGTATTTTGTCTAACTCAATCTGAAATATTGTGAAAGCCTCTGTGTTTGTGTTTTCTGGATATTATCTATGGACTTTATTGTTTTGAATGTTTTCATCGGGGAACATTTTATTTTGAGCTTGGATGCAGTAATTGGACCACATGGAGACACCAGCTGAACATATTAGTATTTTCTAGGGAGAATGCTAGAGGAACTGCGACAAACAAACATGATATTTCTGTTTGTCTAGATGACATTTTATGCACTTGCATAACAAAAAGACTTTGCTTTCTCCAAAACCATTTTTACTGTGATTTTCTCGGTCCATTGCATATGAATTCCAAAATACTTTTTCTGGATAAGACTGGATGTAACATGAACTATCCCCTTGTGTTTTGGCTAATTCAACTCGAAATATTGTGAAAGCCTCTGTGTTTGTGTTTTCTGGATATTATCGATGGAGTTTATTTTTTTGAATGTTTTTTATCAGGGAACATTTTATTTTGAGCTTGGATACAGTAATTGGTTCCACATGGAGACACCAGCTGAACATATTCGTATTTTCTAGGTACAAAGCTAGAGGAACTGCGGCAAACAAACATATTTCTCTTTGTATAGATGACATTTTATGCACTTGCCTAACGAAAAGACTTTGCTTTTCTCCAAAACCATTTTTACTGTGATTTTCTCTGTCCATTGCATCCAAATTCCAAACCACCTTGTCATGATATCAGTGCATGAAACCAGAAATATCCGGTTGTGTTTTGGCTAACTCAATCCGAAATATTGTGAAAGCCTCTGTGTTTGTGTTTTCTGGATATTATCAATGGACTTTATTGTTTTGAATATTTTTATCAGGGAACATTTAATTTTGTACCATAGATACTTCAATTGGTTCATCATGCGGAATCCAGCTCTACACATTCGTATTTTCAAGGGAGAAAGCTAGAGGAACTGCAGCAAACAAAAATGATATTTCTGTTTGCGGTCCATTGCATACCAATTCCACATGAATTTGTCTGGATATGACTGGATGAAACCGGAAATATCTGGTTTTGTTTTGGCTAACTCAATCCCAGATATTGCTACAGCCTCTGTGTTTTCGTATTCCTGATATTATACACGGACTTAATTTTTTTGAATGTTTTTTATCAGGGAACATTTAATTTTATGCTTGGAATCACTAACTGGTTCCACATGGAGACACCAGCTCTAAACATTCGTATTTTCTAGGAAGAAAGCTGGAAGAACTGCGACAAACAAACATGATATTTCTGTTGGTATAGATGACATTTTATGCACTTGCCTAAAGAAAAGACTTTGCTTTGCTCCAAAACCATTTTTTGTGTAATTTTCTCGGTCCATTGCATATGAATTCCACACCAGTTTTTCCGGATATGACTGGATGAAACCGGAAATATCCCGTTTTGTTTTGGCTAACTCAATCCCAGATATTGCTACAGCCTCTGTGTTTTCGTATTCCTGATATTATACACGGACTTAATTTTTTTGAATGTTTTTTATCAGGGAACATTTAATTTTATGCTTGGAATCACTAACTGGTTCCACATGGAGACACCAGCTCTAAACATTCGTATTTTCTAGGAAGAAAGCTGGAAGAACTGCGACAAACAAACATGATATTTCTGTTGGTATAGATGACATTTTATGCACTTGCCTAAAGAAAAGACTTTGCTTTGCTCCAAAACCATTTTTTGTGTAATTTTCTCGGTCCATTGCATATGAATTCCACACCAGGTTTTCCGGATATGACTGGATGAAACCGGAAATATCCCGTTTTGTTTTGGCTAACTCAATCCCAGATATAGCTACAGACTCTGTGTTTGTGTATTCCTGATATTATCCACGGACTTCATTGATTTGAATGTTATTATCATGGAACGTTTAATTTTGTACTGTTGAAACACTAATTGTTTCCACATGGGGACACCAGCTCTACACATTCGTATTTTCTAGGGAGAAAGCTAGAGGAACTGCGGCAAACAAACATGATATTTATGTTTGTATAGATGATATTTTATGCACTTGCCTAACGAAAAGATTTGCTTTTCTCCAAACCATTTTTACTGTGATTTTCTCGGTCCATTGCACACTAATTCCACACAAGTTTGTCTGTATATGACAGGATGAAACAGGAAATATCGGGTTTTGTTTTCGCTAACTCAATCCCAAATATTGCTACAGCCTCTGTGTTTGTGTTTTCTGGATATTATCATAGGACTTTAATATTTTGGAAAATATTTTTATCGGGGAACATTTTATTTTGAGCTTGGATACAGTAATAGTTTCCACATGGAGACACTAGCTCTACACATTCGTATTTTCTTGGGAGAAAGCTAGAGGATCTGCGGCAAACAAACGTGATATTTCTGTTAGTATAGATGACATTTTATGCACTTGACTTACGAAAAGACTTTGCTTTTCTCCAAAACCATTTTTACTGTGATTTTTTTGGTTCATTGCATATGAATTCCAGACCAGTTTGTCTGGATATGACTGGATGAAAACAGAAATATCCGGTTGTGTTTTGGCTAACTCAATCCGAAATATTGTGAAAGCCTCTATGTTTGTGTCTTCTGGAGATTATCCATGGACTTTATTGTTTTGAATATTTTTATCAGGGAACATTAATTTTGTACCGCAGGAACTTCAATTGGTTCATCATGGGGACAACAGCTGAACATACTCGTATTTTCTGGGGAGAAAGCTAGAGGAACTGCGGCAAACAAACATGATATTTCTGTTGGTATAGTGACATTTTATGCACTTGCCTAACGAAAAGACTTTGCTTTTCTCCAAAACCATTTTACTGTGATTTTCTCGGTCCATTGCATACGAATTCCACAACAGTTTGTCCGGATATGACTGGATGAAACCGGAAATATCCGGTTTTGTTTTGGCTAACTCAATCCAGATATTGCTACAGCCTCTGTGTTTGTGTATTCCTGATATTATCCACTGACTTTATTGTTTTGAATGTTTTTTGTTGAGGAACATATAATCTTGTGCTTGGAATCACTAATTGGTTCCACATGGAGACACCAGCTCTACACATCCGTATTTTATACGGAGAAAGCTAGAGGAACTGCTACTAACAAACATGATATTTCTGTTTCTATAGATGACATTTTATGCACTTGCCTAACGAAAAGACTGCTTTTCTCCAAAACCATTTTTACTGTGATTTCCTCGGTCCATTGCATACGAATTCCACACCTCTTTGTCTGGATATCATTGGATGAAACCAGAAATATCCGGTTGTCTTTTGGCTAACTCAATCCGAAATATTGTGAAAACCTCTGTGTTTGTGTTTTCTGCATATTATTGATGGACTTTATTTTTTTTGAATGTTTTTTATCGGGGAACATTTTATTTTGAGCTTGGATACAGTAATAGGTTCCACATGGAGACACCAGCTCTACACATTCCTATTATCTAGGGAGAAAGCTAGAGGAACTGTGCCAAACACACATGATATTTCTGTTTGTATACATGACATTTTATGCACTGGCCTAACGACAAGACTTTGCTTTTCTCCAAAACCATTTTTACTTTGATTTTCTCTGTCCATTGCTTCCGAATTCCAAACGAATTTTGCCGGATATGACTGGATGAAAATAGAAATATCCGGTTGTGTTTTGGCTAACTCAATCCGAAATATTTTGAAAACCTCTGTGTTTGTGTTTTCTGGATAATATTGAAGGACTTTATTTTTTTGAATGTTTTTATCAGGGAACTTTTAATTTTGTACCGTTGAAACACTAATTGGTTCATCATGGGAAAACCAGGTCTACACATTCCTATTTTCTAGTGAGAAAGCTAGAGGAACTGCGACAAACAAACATGATATTTCTGTTTGTATAAATGACATTTTATGCACTTGCCTAACGAAAAGATTTTGATTTTCTCCAAAGGCATTTTTACTGTGATTTACTCGGTCTATTGTATACGAATTCCACAACAGTTTGTCTGCATATGACTGGATGAAACCGGATTATCTGGTTTTGTTTTGGCTAACTCAATCCCAGATATTGCTACAGCCTCTATGTTTGTGTATTCCTGATATTATCCACGGACTTTATTGTTTTCAATATTTTTTATAAGGGAACATTTAATTTTGATCTTGGAAACACTAATTGGTTCCACATGGAGACACCAGCTCTACACATTCCTATTTTCTGGTGAGACAGCTAGATGATCTGCAACAAACAAAGATGATATTTCTGTTTGTATAGATAACAATTTATGCACATGCCTAACGAAAAGACTTTGCTTATCTACAAAACCATTTTTACTGTGATTTACTCGGTCTATTGTATACGAATTCCATGACAGTTTGTCCACATATGACTGGATGAAACCAAAAATATCCGGTTTTGTTTTGGCTAACTCAATCCCAGATGTTGCTACAGCCTCTGTGTTTGTGTATTCCTGATATTATCCACGGACTTTATTGTTTTGAATGTTTTTATCAGGGAACATTTAATTTTGTGCTTGGAAACTTCAATTAGTTGCAGATGGAGACACCAGCTCTACATATTTGTATTTTCTAGGGAGAAATCTAGAGGAACTGCAGCAAACAAACATGATATTTCTGTTTGTATCGATGATATTTTTGTCAATTTCCTTATGAAAAAGACTTTGCTTTTATCCAAAACCATTTTTACTGTGATTTTCTCAGTCCATTGCATATTAATTCCACACCACTTTTTCCGGATGTGACTTCATGAAACCGGAAATATTCGGTTTTGTTTTGGCTAACTCAATCCCAGATATTGCTACAGCCTCTGTGTTTGTGTACTCCTGATATTATCACCGGACTTTACTGTTTTGAATTTTTTTTTATTGGGGAACATTTAATTTTGTTCTTCGAAACACTAATTGGATCCACATGGAGACACCAGCTCTACACATTCGTATTTTCTTGGGAGAAAGCTAGAGGAACTGCGGCAAACAAACATGATATTTATGTTTGTATGACATGTTATGCACTTGCCTAACGAAAAGACTTTGCTTTTCTCCAAAACCATTTTACTGTGATTTTCTCAATCCATTGCATACGAATTCCACACCACTTTGTCCAGATATGACTGGATGAAATGAGAAATATCCAGTTGTGTTTTGGCTAACACAATCCCAGATTTTGCTACAGCCTCTGTGTTTGTGCACACCTGATATTATCCATAGACCTTATTGTTTTGAATGTTTTTTATCAGTGAACTTTTAAATTTGTACCGTTGAAACACTAATTGTTTCCACATGGAGACCCCTGTTCTGCACATTCGTATTTTCTAGGGAGAACGCTAGAGGAATTGATGCAAACAAACATGATGTTTCTGTTTGTATAGATGACATTTTATGCACTTGCCTAACCAAAAGACTTTGCTGTTCTCCAAAACCATTTTTCTGTGATTTCTTGGTCCATTGCATACGAATTCCACACCAGTTTGTCCGGATATGACTGGATGAAACCGGAAATATCCGGTTCTGTTTTGGCTAACTCAATTCGAAATATTGCTACAGCCTCTGTGTTTGTGTATTCCTGATATTATCCACAGACTTTATTTCTTTGAATTTTTTTTTCAGGGAACATTTCATTTTGTACTTGGAAACACTAATTGGTTCGACATGGAGACACCAGCTCTACACATTCGTATTTCTAGGGAGAAAGCTCGAGGAACTGCGGCAAACAAACATGATATTTCTGTTTGTCTAGATGACATTTTATGCACTTGCCTAACGAAACGACTTTGCTTTTCTCCAAAACCATTTTTACTGTGATTTTCTCAGTCCATTGCATACCATTTCGACACCCCTTTGTCCAGCTATGACTGGATGAAACCAGAAATATCCCGTTGTGTTTTGGCTAACTCCATCCAAAATATTGCTACAGCCTCTGTGTTTGTGTTTTCTGGATATTATCAACGGACTTTATTGTTTTGAATATTTTTATCAGGGAGCATTTAGTTTTGTACCATTGAAACACTAATTGGATCAACATGGGGACAACAGCTCTACACATTCGTATTTTCTTGGGAGAAAGCTAGAGGAACTGCGGCAAACAAACATGATATTTCTGTTTGTATAGATGACATTTTATGCACTTGCCTAACGAAACGACTTTGCTTTCCTCCAAAACCATTTTTACTGTGAATATCTCGTTCCATTGCATACAAATTTCACACCAGATTGTCCAGATATGACTGGATGAAACCAGAAATATCTGGTTTTGTTTTGGCTAACTCAATCCCAGATATTGCTACAGCCTCTGTGTTTGTGTATTCCTGATATTATCACCGGACTTTATTGTTTTGAATTTTTTTATTGTTGGGGAACATTTAATTTTGTTCTTCGAAACACCAATTGGTTCCACATGGAGAAACCAGCTCTACATATTCGTATTTTCTAGGGAGATTGCTAGAGGAACTACGACAAACAAACATATCCTGTTATGCTTTGGATAACTCAATCCGAAATATTGTGAAAGACTTTGTGTTTGTGTTTTCTGGATATTCTCGATGGACTTTATGGTTTTGAATGTTTTTATCAGGGAACATATAATTTTGTACCGTTGAAACAGTAATTGGTTCCACATGGAGACACCAGCTCTACATATTTGTATTTGCTATGTAGAAACTAGAGGAACTGCGGCAAACAAACATGATATTTCTGTTTGTATAGATGATATTTTATGCACTTCCCTAACGAAAAGACTGCTTTTCTCCAAAACCGTTTTTTACTCTGATTTTCTCGGTCCATTGCATATGAATTCCACACCAGTTTTTCCGGAAATGACTGAATGAAAACAGAAATATCCGGCTGAGTTTTGGCTAACTCAATCCGAAATATTGTGAAAGCCTCTGTGTTTGTTTTTTTTCTGGTTATTATCAATGGACTTTATTGTTTTGAATGTTTTCATCAGGGAACATTTAATTTTGTGCTTGTAATCACTAATTGATTCCACATGGAGACACCAGCTCTACACATTCGTATTTTCTAAACAAAAGCTAGAGGAACTGCGGCAAACAAACATGATATTTCTGTTTATGGATGACATTTTATGCACTTGCCTAACGAAAAGACTTTGCTATTCTCCAAAACCATTTTTACTGTGAATAACTCGCTCCATTGCATACGAATTCCACACCAGTTTGTTCGGATATGACTGTATGAAACCAGAAATATCTGGTTGTGTTTTGGCTAAATCAATCCCAGATATTGCTACAGCCTCTGTGTTTGTGTATTGCTGATATTATCCATGGATTTATATTTTTCTATGTCTTTTTTTGGGAAAATTTAATTTTGTGCAGCGATACACTAATTAATTCCACATGGAGACACCAGCTCTACACATTCGTATTTTCTAGGGAGAAAGCTAGAGGATCTGTGGCAAACAAACGTGATATTTCTGTTTGACTAGATGACATTTTATGCGCTTGCCTAATGAAAAGACTTTGCTTTTCTCCAAAAGTATTTTTACTGTGATTTTCACGGTCCATTGCATACGAATTGCACACAAGTTTGTCCGGATATGACTGGATGAAACCGGAAATATTGGTTGTGTTTTGGCTAACTCAATCCCAGTTATTGTTACCACCTCTCTGTTTGTGTATTCCTGATATTATCCACAGACTTTATTGTTTTGAATGTTTTTTCTCAGGGAACATTTAATTTTGTACCGTAGAAACACTAATTGTTTCCACATGGAGACATCAGCTCTGCATATTCGTATTTTCTAGGGAGAAATCTAGAGGAACTGCGACAAAGAAACATGCTATTTCTGTTTCTATAGATGACATTTTATGCACTTGCCTAACGAAAAGACTTTGCCTTTCTCCACAACCATTTTTACTGTGATTTTCTCAGTCTATTGCATACGAATTCCCAACGACTTTTTCCGGATATGACTGGATGAAACCGGAAATATCCGGTTGTATTTTGGCTAACTCAATATGAAATATTTTGAAAGTTTCTGTGTTTGTGTTTTCTGGATATTATCGATGGATTTTATTTTTTGAATGTTTTTATTAGGGAACATTTAATTTTGTACCGTACAAATACTAATTGGTTCATTATGGGGACACCAGAACTACACATTCGTATTTTTGGGGAGAAAGCTGGAAGAACTGCAGAAAACAAACAGAATATTTCTGTTTGTATAGATGACATTTTATGCATTGCCTAACGAAAAGACTTTGCTTTTCTCCAAACCATTCTTACTGTGATTTTCAGGGTCCATTGCATATGAATTCCACACCAGTTTGTCCGGATATGACTGGATGAAACTGAAAATATCCGGTTGTGTTTTGGCTAACTCAATCCCAGATATTGCTACAGCCTCTTTTTTGTGTATTCCTGATATTATCACCGGAATTTATTGATTTGAATTTTTTTTATTGGGGAACATTTAATTTTGTTTTTGGAAACACTAATTGGTTCCACATGGAGACACCAGCTCTACACATTCATATTTTCTAGAGAGAAAGCTAGAGGAACTGCGGCAAAAAAAACAAGATATTTATGTTTGTATAGATGATATTTTATGCATTTGCCTAACGAAAAGACTTTGCTTTTCTCCAAAACTATTTTTACTGTGATTGTCTCGGTCTATTCCATACGAACTCCACACCACTTTGTCCGGATATGACTGGATGAAACCACAAATATCCGGGTGTGTTTTGGCTAACTCAATCCGAAATATTGTGAAAGCCTCTGTGTTTGTGTTTTCTGGATATTCTCGATGGACTTTATTGTTTTGAATGTTTTTATCAGGGAACATTTAATTTTGTACCGTTGAAACAGTAATTGGTTCATCATGGGAACACCAGCTCTTCACATTCGAATTTTCTAGGGAGAAAGCTAGAGGAACTGCGGCAAACAAACATGATATTTCTGTTTGTATAGATGACATTTTATGCACTTGTCTAACGACAAGATGTTGCTTTTCTCCAAAACCATTTTTTCTTTGATTTTCTCGGTCCATTGCACACGAATTCCACACCACTTTCTCCGGATATGACTGGATGAAACCAGAGATATCCGGTTGTGTTTTGGCTAACTCAATCCGAAATATTGTGAAAGCCTCTATGTTTGTGTCTTCTGGAGATTATCCATGGACTATATTGTTTTGAATATTTTTATCAGGGAACATTTAATTTTGTACCACAGGAACTTCAATTGGTTCATCATGGGGACAACAGCTGAACATACTCGTATTTTCTGGGGAGAAAGCTAGAGGAACTGCAGCAAACAAACATGATATTTATGTTTGTCTAGATGACATTTTATGCACTTGCCTACCGAAAAACTTTGCTTTGCTCCAAAACCATTTTTACTGTGATTTTCTCGGTGCATTGCATATGAATTCCACACCAGTTTGTCCGGATATGACTGGATGAAACCAGAAATATCCGGTTCTGTTTTGGCTAACTCAATCCCAGATATTGCTACAACCTCTGTGTTTGTGTATTCCTGATATTATCAACAGACTTTTTGTTAGAATGTTTTTATAAGGGAACATTTAATTTTGAAACTTTGAAACACTAATTGGTTCATCTTGCGGACACCAGCTGTACACATTCGTATTTTCAAGGGAGAAAGCTAGAGGAACTGCGGCAAACAAACATGATATTTCTGTTTGTATAGATGACATCTAGAGGAACTGCGACAAACAAACATGATATTGCTGTTTGTATAGATGGCATTTTATGCACTTGCCTAACGAAAACACTTTGCTTTTCTCCAAAACCATTTTTACTGTGATTTTCTCGGTCCATTGCGTATGAATTCCACACCACTTTGTCCAGATATGACTGGATGAAACCGAAAATATCCTGTTGTGTTTTGGCTTACTCAACCCGAAATATTGTGAAAGCCTCTGTGTTTGTGTTTTCTGGATTCTATCAATGGACTTGATTGTTTTGATTGATTTTATCAGTGAGCATTTAATTTTGTAACTTTGAAACACTAATTGGTTCATCATTGGGACACCAGCTCTACACATTTGTATTTTCTAGGGAGAAAGCTAGAGGAACTGTGAAAAACAAACATGATATTTATGTTTGTATAGAGGACAATTTATGCACTTGCCTAACGTAAAGATTTTGCTTTACTCCAAAATCAGTTTTACTGTAATTTTCTCGGTCCATTGCATACGAATGCCACACCAGTTTCTCCGGATATAATTGAATGAAACCGGAAATATCCGGTTCTGTTTTGGCTAATTGAATCCCAGATATTGCTACAACCTCTGTGTTTGTGTATTCCTGATATTATCCACGGACTTTTTGTTTTGAATGTTTTTATCGGGGAACATTTAATTTTGTAACTTTGAAACACTAATTGGTTCATGAGGCGGACACCAGCTGTACACATTCGTATTTTCAAGGGAGAAAGCTAGAGGAACTGCGGCAAACAAACATGATATTTCTGTTTGTATAGATGACATTTTATGCACTTGCCTAACGAAAAGACTTTGCTTTTCTCCAAAACCATTTTTACTGTGATTTTCTCGGTCCATTGCATACGAATTCCACACCACTTTGTCCCGATATGACTGGATGAAATTAGAAATATCTGGTTCTGTTTTGGCTAACTCAATCTGAAATATTGCTACAGATTCTGTAATTGTGTATTCCTGATATTATCCACGGACTTTATTGTTTTGAATGTTTTTTTTTTTCAGGGAACATTTAATTTTTCACTTGGAAACACTAATTGGTTCCACATGGAGAAACCAGCTCTACACATTCGTATTTTCTAGGGAGAAAGCTACAGAGACTGCGGCACACATACATGATATTTCTGTTTGTATAGATGAGATTTTATGCACTTGCCTAATGAAAAGACTTTGCTTTACGCCAAAACCATTTTTATTGTGATTTTCTCGGTCCATTGCATACGAATTCCACAACGCTTTTTCCGGATATGACTGGATGAAAACGGAAATATCTGGTTTTGTTTTGGCTAACTCAATCCGAAATATTGCTACAGACTCTGTGTTTGTGTTTTCTGCATATTATCGATGAACTTTATTGTTTTGAATGTTTTTATCAGGGAACATTTAATTTTGTACCGTTGAAACACTTATTGTTTACACATGGAGACACCAGCTCTACACATTCGTATTTTCTAGGGAGGAAGCTAGAGGAACTGCAGCAAACAAACATGATATTTATGTTTGTCTAGATGACATTTTATGCACTTGCCTACCGAAAAACTTTGCTTTGCTCCAAAACCATTTTTACTGTGATTTTCTCGGTGCATTGCATATGAATTCCACACCAGTTTGTCCGGATATGACTGGATGAAACCAGAAATATCCGGTTCTGTTTTGGCTAACTCAATCCCAGATATTGCTACAACCTCTGTGTTTGTGTATTCCTGATATTATCAACAGACTTTTTGTTAGAATGTTTTTATAAGGGAACATTTAATTTTGAAACTTTGAAACACTAATTGGTTCATCTTGCGGACACCAGCTGTACACATTCGTATTTTCAAGGGAGAAAGCTAGAGGAACTGCGGCAAACAAACATGATATTTCTGTTTGTATAGATGACATCTAGAGGAACTGCGACAAACAAACATGATATTGCTGTTTGTATAGATGGCATTTTATGCACTTGCCTAACGAAAACACTTTGCTTTTCTCCAAAACCATTTTTACTGTGATTTTCTCGGTCCATTGCGTATGAATTCCACACCACTTTGTCCAGATATGACTGGATGAAACCGAAAATATCCTGTTGTGTTTTGGCTTACTCAACCCGAAATATTGTGAAAGCCTCTGTGTTTGTGTTTTCTGGATTCTATCAATGGACTTGATTGTTTTGATTGATTTTATCAGTGAGCATTTAATTTTGTAACTTTGAAACACTAATTGGTTCATCATTGGGACACCAGCTCTACACATTTGTATTTTCTAGGGAGAAAGCTAGAGGAACTGTGAAAAACAAACATGATATTTATGTTTGTATAGAGGACAATTTATGCACTTGCCTAACGTAAAGATTTTGCTTTACTCCAAAATCAGTTTTACTGTAATTTTCTCGGTCCATTGCATACGAATGCCACACCAGTTTCTCCGGATATAATTGAATGAAACCGGAAATATCCGGTTCTGTTTTGGCTAATTGAATCCCAGATATTGCTACAACCTCTGTGTTTGTGTATTCCTGATATTATCCACGGACTTTTTGTTTTGAATGTTTTTATCGGGGAACATTTAATTTTGTAACTTTGAAACACTAATTGGTTCATGAGGCGGACACCAGCTGTACACATTCGTATTTTCAAGGGAGAAAGCTAGAGGAACTGCGGCAAACAAACATGATATTTCTGTTTGTATAGATGACATTTTATGCACTTGCCTAACGAAAAGACTTTGCTTTTCTCCAAAACCATTTTTACTGTGATTTTCTCGGTCCATTGCATACGAATTCCACACCACTTTGTCCCGATATGACTGGATGAAATTAGAAATATCTGGTTCTGTTTTGGCTAACTCAATCTGAAATATTGCTACAGATTCTGTAATTGTGTATTCCTGATATTATCCACGGACTTTATTGTTTTGAATGTTTTTTTTTTCAGGGAACATTTAATTTTTCACTTGGAAACACTAATTGGTTCCACATGGAGAAACCAGCTCTACACATTCGTATTTTCTAGGGAGAAAGCTACAGAGACTGCGGCACACATACATGATATTTCTGTTTGTATAGATGAGATTTTATGCACTTGCCTAATGAAAAGACTTTGCTTTACGCCAAAACCATTTTTATTGTGATTTTCTCGGTCCATTGCATACGAATTCCACAACGCTTTTTCCGGATATGACTGGATGAAAACGGAAATATCTGGTTTTGTTTTGGCTAACTCAATCCGAAATATTGCTACAGACTCTGTGTTTGTGTTTTCTGCATATTATCGATGAACTTTATTGTTTTGAATGTTTTTATCAGGGAACATTTAATTTTGTACCGTTGAAACACTTATTGTTTACACATGGAGACACCAGCTCTACACATTCGTATTTTCTAGGGAGGAAGCTAGAGGAACTGCAGCAAACAAACATGATATTTATGTTTGTCTAGATGACATTTTATGCACTTGCCTACCGAAAAACTTTGCTTTGCTCCAAAACCATTTTTACTGTGATTTTCTCGGTGCATTGCATATGAATTCCACACCAGTTTGTCCGGATATGACTGGATGAAACCAGAAATATCCGGTTCTGTTTTGGCTAACTCAATCCCAGATATTGCTACAACCTCTGTGTTTGTGTATTCCTGATATTATCAACAGACTTTTTGTTAGAATGTTTTTATAAGGGAACATTTAATTTTGAAACTTTGAAACACTAATTGGTTCATCTTGCGGACACCAGCTGTACACATTCGTATTTTCAAGGGAGAAAGCTAGAGGAACTGCGGCAAACAAACATGATATTTCTGTTTGTATAGATGACATCTAGAGGAACTGCGACAAACAAACATGATATTGCTGTTTGTATAGATGGCATTTTATGCACTTGCCTAACGAAAACACTTTGCTTTTCTCCAAAACCATTTTTACTGTGATTTTCTCGGTCCATTGCGTATGAATTCCACACCACTTTGTCCAGATATGACTGGATGAAACCGAAAATATCCTGTTGTGTTTTGGCTTACTCAACCCGAAATATTGTGAAAGCCTCTGTGTTTGTGTTTTCTGGATTCTATCAATGGACTTGATTGTTTTGATTGATTTTATCAGTGAGCATTTAATTTTGTAACTTTGAAACACTAATTGGTTCATCATTGGGACACCAGCTCTACACATTTGTATTTTCTAGGGAGAAAGCTAGAGGAACTGTGAAAAACAAACATGATATTTATGTTTGTATAGAGGACAATTTATGCACTTGCCTAACGTAAAGATTTTGCTTTACTCCAAAATCAGTTTTACTGTAATTTTCTCGGTCCATTGCATACGAATGCCACACCAGTTTCTCCGGATATAATTGAATGAAACCGGAAATATCCGGTTCTGTTTTGGCTAATTGAATCCCAGATATTGCTACAACCTCTGTGTTTGTGTATTCCTGATATTATCCACGGACTTTTTGTTTTGAATGTTTTTATCGGGGAACATTTAATTTTGTAACTTTGAAACACTAATTGGTTCATGAGGCGGACACCAGCTGTACACATTCGTATTTTCAAGGGAGAAAGCTAGAGGAACTGCGGCAAACAAACATGATATTTCTGTTTGTATAGATGACATTTTATGCACTTGCCTAACGAAAAGACTTTGCTTTTCTCCAAAACCATTTTTACTGTGATTTTCTCGGTCCATTGCATACGAATTCCACACCACTTTGTCCCGATATGACTGGATGAAATTAGAAATATCTGGTTCTGTTTTGGCTAATTCAATCTGAAATATTGCTACAGATTCTGTAATTGTGTATTCCTGATATTATCCACGGACTTTATTGTTTTGAATGTTTTTTTTTTTCAGGGAACATTTAATTTTTCACTTGGAAACACTAATTGGTTCCACATGGAGAAACCAGCTCTACACATTCGTATTTTCTAGGGAGAAAGCTACAGAGACTGCGGCACACATACATGATATTTCTGTTTGTATAGATGAGATTTTATGCACTTGCCTAATGAAAAGACTTTGCTTTACGCCAAAACCATTTTTATTGTGATTTTCTCGGTCCATTGCATACGAATTCCACAACGCTTTTTCCGGATATGACTGGATGAAAACGGAAATATCTGGTTTTGTTTTGGCTAACTCAATCCGAAATATTGCTACAGACTCTGTGTTTGTGTTTTCTGCATATTATCGATGAACTTTATTGTTTTGAATGTTTTTATCAGGGAACATTTAATTTTGTACCGTTGAAACACTTATTGTTTACACATGGAGACACCAGCTCTACACATTCGTATTTTCTAGGGAGGAAGCTAGAGGAACTGCAGCAAACAAACATGATATTTATGTTTGTCTAGATGACATTTTATGCACTTGCCTACCGAAAAACTTTGCTTTGCTCCAAAACCATTTTTACTGTGATTTTCTCGGTGCATTGCATATGAATTCCACACCAGTTTGTCCGGATATGACTGGATGAAACCAGAAATATCCGGTTCTGTTTTGGCTAACTCAATCCCAGATATTGCTACAACCTCTGTGTTTGTGTATTCCTGATATTATCAACAGACTTTTTGTTAGAATGTTTTTATAAGGGAACATTTAATTTTGAAACTTTGAAACACTAATTGGTTCATCTTGCGGACACCAGCTGTACACATTCGTATTTTCAAGGGAGAAAGCTAGAGGAACTGCGGCAAACAAACATGATATTTCTGTTTGTATAGATGACATCTAGAGGAACTGCGACAAACAAACATGATATTGCTGTTTGTATAGATGGCATTTTATGCACTTGCCTAACGAAAACACTTTGCTTTTCTCCAAAACCATTTTTACTGTGATTTTCTCGGTCCATTGCGTATGAATTCCACACCACTTTGTCCAGATATGACTGGATGAAACCGAAAATATCCTGTTGTGTTTTGGCTTACTCAACCCGAAATATTGTGAAAGCCTCTGTGTTTGTGTTTTCTGGATTCTATCAATGGACTTGATTGTTTTGATTGATTTTATCAGTGAGCATTTAATTTTGTAACTTTGAAACACTAATTGGTTCATCATTGGGACACCAGCTCTACACATTTGTATTTTCTAGGGAGAAAGCTAGAGGAACTGTGAAAAACAAACATGATATTTATGTTTGTATAGAGGACAATTTATGCACTTGCCTAACGTAAAGATTTTGCTTTACTCCAAAATCAGTTTTACTGTAATTTTCTCGGTCCATTGCATACGAATGCCACACCAGTTTCTCCGGATATAATTGAATGAAACCGGAAATATCCGGTTCTGTTTTGGCTAATTGAATCCCAGATATTGCTACAACCTCTGTGTTTGTGTATTCCTGATATTATCCACGGACTTTTTGTTTTGAATGTTTTTATCGGGGAACATTTAATTTTGTAACTTTGAAACACTAATTGGTTCATGAGGCGGACACCAGCTGTACACATTCGTATTTTCAAGGGAGAAAGCTAGAGGAACTGCGGCAAACAAACATGATATTTCTGTTTGTATAGATGACATTTTATGCACTTGCCTAACGAAAAGACTTTGCTTTTCTCCAAAACCATTTTTACTGTGATTTTCTCGGTCCATTGCATACGAATTCCACACCACTTTGTCCCGATATGACTGGATGAAATTAGAAATATCTGGTTCTGTTTTGGCTAATTCAATCTGAAATATTGCTACAGATTCTGTAATTGTGTATTCCTGATATTATCCACGGACTTTATTGTTTTGAATGTTTTTTTTTTTCAGGGAACATTTAATTTTTCACTTGGAAACACTAATTGGTTCCACATGGAGAAACCAGCTCTACACATTCGTATTTTCTAGGGAGAAAGCTACAGAGACTGCGGCACACATACATGATATTTCTGTTTGTATAGATGAGATTTTATGCACTTGCCTAATGAAAAGACTTTGCTTTACGCCAAAACCATTTTTATTGTGATTTTCTCGGTCCATTGCATACGAATTCCACAACGCTTTTTCCGGATATGACTGGATGAAAACGGAAATATCTGGTTTTGTTTTGGCTAACTCAATCCGAAATATTGCTACAGACTCTGTGTTTGTGTTTTCTGCATATTATCGATGAACTTTATTGTTTTGAATGTTTTTATCAGGGAACATTTAATTTTGTACCGTTGAAACACTTATTGTTTACACATGGAGACACCAGCTCTACACATTCGTATTTTCTAGGGAGGAAGCTAGAGGAACTGCAGCAAACAAACATGATATTTATGTTTGTCTAGATGACATTTTATGCACTTGCCTACCGAAAAACTTTGCTTTGCTCCAAAACCATTTTTACTGTGATTTTCTCGGTGCATTGCATATGAATTCCACACCAGTTTGTCCGGATATGACTGGATGAAACCAGAAATATCCGGTTCTGTTTTGGCTAACTCAATCCCAGATATTGCTACAACCTCTGTGTTTGTGTATTCCTGATATTATCAACAGACTTTTTGTTAGAATGTTTTTATAAGGGAACATTTAATTTTGAAACTTTGAAACACTAATTGGTTCATCTTGCGGACACCAGCTGTACACATTCGTATTTTCAAGGGAGAAAGCTAGAGGAACTGCGGCAAACAAACATGATATTTCTGTTTGTATAGATGACATCTAGAGGAACTGCGACAAACAAACATGATATTGCTGTTTGTATAGATGGCATTTTATGCACTTGCCTAACGAAAACACTTTGCTTTTCTCCAAAACCATTTTTACTGTGATTTTCTCGGTCCATTGCGTATGAATTCCACACCACTTTGTCCAGATATGACTGGATGAAACCGAAAATATCCTGTTGTGTTTTGGCTTACTCAACCCGAAATATTGTGAAAGCCTCTGTGTTTGTGTTTTCTGGATTCTATCAATGGACTTGATTGTTTTGATTGATTTTATCAGTGAGCATTTAATTTTGTAACTTTGAAACACTAATTGGTTCATCATTGGGACACCAGCTCTACACATTTGTATTTTCTAGGGAGAAAGCTAGAGGAACTGTGAAAAACAAACATGATATTTATGTTTGTATAGAGGACAATTTATGCACTTGCCTAACGTAAAGATTTTGCTTTACTCCAAAATCAGTTTTACTGTAATTTTCTCGGTCCATTGCATACGAATGCCACACCAGTTTCTCCGGATATAATTGAATGAAACCGGAAATATCCGGTTCTGTTTTGGCTAATTGAATCCCAGATATTGCTACAACCTCTGTGTTTGTGTATTCCTGATATTATCCACGGACTTTTTGTTTTGAATGTTTTTATCGGGGAACATTTAATTTTGTAACTTTGAAACACTAATTGGTTCATGAGGCGGACACCAGCTGTACACATTCGTATTTTCAAGGGAGAAAGCTAGAGGAACTGCGGCAAACAAACATGATATTTCTGTTTGTATAGATGACATTTTATGCACTTGCCTAACGAAAAGACTTTGCTTTTCTCCAAAACCATTTTTACTGTGATTTTCTCGGTCCATTGCATACGAATTCCACACCACTTTGTCCCGATATGACTGGATGAAATTAGAAATATCTGGTTCTGTTTTGGCTAACTCAATCTGAAATATTGCTACAGATTCTGTAATTGTGTATTCCTGATATTATCCACGGACTTTATTGTTTTGAATGTTTTTTTTTTCAGGGAACATTTAATTTTTCACTTGGAAACACTAATTGGTTCCACATGGAGAAACCAGCTCTACACATTCGTATTTTCTAGGGAGAAAGCTACAGAGACTGCGGCACACATACATGATATTTCTGTTTGTATAGATGAGATTTTATGCACTTGCCTAATGAAAAGACTTTGCTTTACGCCAAAACCATTTTTATTGTGATTTTCTCGGTCCATTGCATACGAATTCCACAACGCTTTTTCCGGATATGACTGGATGAAAACGGAAATATCTGGTTTTGTTTTGGCTAACTCAATCCGAAATATTGCTACAGACTCTGTGTTTGTGTTTTCTGCATATTATCGATGAACTTTATTGTTTTGAATGTTTTTATCAGGGAACATTTAATTTTGTACCGTTGAAACACTTATTGTTTACACATGGAGACACCAGCTCTACACATTCGTATTTTCTAGGGAGGAAGCTAGAGGAACTGCAGCAAACAAACATGATATTTATGTTTGTCTAGATGACATTTTATGCACTTGCCTACCGAAAAACTTTGCTTTGCTCCAAAACCATTTTTACTGTGATTTTCTCGGTGCATTGCATATGAATTCCACACCAGTTTGTCCGGATATGACTGGATGAAACCAGAAATATCCGGTTCTGTTTTGGCTAACTCAATCCCAGATATTGCTACAACCTCTGTGTTTGTGTATTCCTGATATTATCAACAGACTTTTTGTTAGAATGTTTTTATAAGGGAACATTTAATTTTGAAACTTTGAAACACTAATTGGTTCATCTTGCGGACACCAGCTGTACACATTCGTATTTTCAAGGGAGAAAGCTAGAGGAACTGCGGCAAACAAACATGATATTTCTGTTTGTATAGATGACATCTAGAGGAACTGCGACAAACAAACATGATATTGCTGTTTGTATAGATGGCATTTTATGCACTTGCCTAACGAAAACACTTTGCTTTTCTCCAAAACCATTTTTACTGTGATTTTCTCGGTCCATTGCGTATGAATTCCACACCACTTTGTCCAGATATGACTGGATGAAACCGAAAATATCCTGTTGTGTTTTGGCTTACTCAACCCGAAATATTGTGAAAGCCTCTGTGTTTGTGTTTTCTGGATTCTATCAATGGACTTGATTGTTTTGATTGATTTTATCAGTGAGCATTTAATTTTGTAACTTTGAAACACTAATTGGTTCATCATTGGGACACCAGCTCTACACATTTGTATTTTCTAGGGAGAAAGCTAGAGGAACTGTGAAAAACAAACATGATATTTATGTTTGTATAGAGGACAATTTATGCACTTGCCTAACGTAAAGATTTTGCTTTACTCCAAAATCAGTTTTACTGTAATTTTCTCGGTCCATTGCATACGAATGCCACACCAGTTTCTCCGGATATAATTGAATGAAACCGGAAATATCCGGTTCTGTTTTGGCTAATTGAATCCCAGATATTGCTACAACCTCTGTGTTTGTGTATTCCTGATATTATCCACGGACTTTTTGTTTTGAATGTTTTTATCGGGGAACATTTAATTTTGTAACTTTGAAACACTAATTGGTTCATGAGGCGGACACCAGCTGTACACATTCGTATTTTCAAGGGAGAAAGCTAGAGGAACTGCGGCAAACAAACATGATATTTCTGTTTGTATAGATGACATTTTATGCACTTGCCTAACGAAAAGACTTTGCTTTTCTCCAAAACCATTTTTACTGTGATTTTCTCGGTCCATTGCATACGAATTCCACACCACTTTGTCCCGATATGACTGGATGAAATTAGAAATATCTGGTTCTGTTTTGGCTAACTCAATCTGAAATATTGCTACAGATTCTGTAATTGTGTATTCCTGATATTATCCACGGACTTTATTGTTTTGAATGTTTTTTTTTTCAGGGAACATTTAATTTTTCACTTGGAAACACTAATTGGTTCCACATGGAGAAACCAGCTCTACACATTCGTATTTTCTAGGGAGAAAGCTACAGAGACTGCGGCACACATACATGATATTTCTGTTTGTATAGATGAGATTTTATGCACTTGCCTAATGAAAAGACTTTGCTTTACGCCAAAACCATTTTTATTGTGATTTTCTCGGTCCATTGCATACGAATTCCACAACGCTTTTTCCGGATATGACTGGATGAAAACGGAAATATCTGGTTTTGTTTTGGCTAACTCAATCCGAAATATTGCTACAGACTCTGTGTTTGTGTTTTCTGCATATTATCGATGAACTTTATTGTTTTGAATGTTTTTATCAGGGAACATTTAATTTTGTACCGTTGAAACACTTATTGTTTACACATGGAGACACCAGCTCTACACATTCGTATTTTCTAGGGAGGAAGCTAGAGGAACTGCAGCAAACAAACATGATATTTATGTTTGTCTAGATGACATTTTATGCACTTGCCTACCGAAAAACTTTGCTTTGCTCCAAAACCATTTTTACTGTGATTTTCTCGGTGCATTGCATATGAATTCCACACCAGTTTGTCCGGATATGACTGGATGAAACCAGAAATATCCGGTTCTGTTTTGGCTAACTCAATCCCAGATATTGCTACAACCTCTGTGTTTGTGTATTCCTGATATTATCAACAGACTTTTTGTTAGAATGTTTTTATAAGGGAACATTTAATTTTGAAACTTTGAAACACTAATTGGTTCATCTTGCGGACACCAGCTGTACACATTCGTATTTTCAAGGGAGAAAGCTAGAGGAACTGCGGCAAACAAACATGATATTTCTGTTTGTATAGATGACATCTAGAGGAACTGCGACAAACAAACATGATATTGCTGTTTGTATAGATGGCATTTTATGCACTTGCCTAACGAAAACACTTTGCTTTTCTCCAAAACCATTTTTACTGTGATTTTCTCGGTCCATTGCGTATGAATTCCACACCACTTTGTCCAGATATGACTGGATGAAACCGAAAATATCCTGTTGTGTTTTGGCTTACTCAACCCGAAATATTGTGAAAGCCTCTGTGTTTGTGTTTTCTGGATTCTATCAATGGACTTGATTGTTTTGATTGATTTTATCAGTGAGCATTTAATTTTGTAACTTTGAAACACTAATTGGTTCATCATTGGGACACCAGCTCTACACATTTGTATTTTCTAGGGAGAAAGCTAGAGGAACTGTGAAAAACAAACATGATATTTATGTTTGTATAGAGGACAATTTATGCACTTGCCTAACGTAAAGATTTTGCTTTACTCCAAAATCAGTTTTACTGTAATTTTCTCGGTCCATTGCATACGAATGCCACACCAGTTTCTCCGGATATAATTGAATGAAACCGGAAATATCCGGTTCTGTTTTGGCTAATTGAATCCCAGATATTGCTACAACCTCTGTGTTTGTGTATTCCTGATATTATCCACGGACTTTTTGTTTTGAATGTTTTTATCGGGGAACATTTAATTTTGTAACTTTGAAACACTAATTGGTTCATGAGGCGGACACCAGCTGTACACATTCGTATTTTCAAGGGAGAAAGCTAGAGGAACTGCGGCAAACAAACATGATATTTCTGTTTGTATAGATGACATTTTATGCACTTGCCTAACGAAAAGACTTTGCTTTTCTCCAAAACCATTTTTACTGTGATTTTCTCGGTCCATTGCATACGAATTCCACACCACTTTGTCCCGATATGACTGGATGAAATTAGAAATATCTGGTTCTGTTTTGGCTAACTCAATCTGAAATATTGCTACAGATTCTGTAATTGTGTATTCCTGATATTATCCACGGACTTTATTGTTTTGAATGTTTTTTTTTTCAGGGAACATTTAATTTTTCACTTGGAAACACTAATTGGTTCCACATGGAGAAACCAGCTCTACACATTCGTATTTTCTAGGGAGAAAGCTACAGAGACTGCGGCACACATACATGATATTTCTGTTTGTATAGATGAGATTTTATGCACTTGCCTAATGAAAAGACTTTGCTTTACGCCAAAACCATTTTTATTGTGATTTTCTCGGTCCATTGCATACGAATTCCACAACGCTTTTTCCGGATATGACTGGATGAAAACGGAAATATCTGGTTTTGTTTTGGCTAACTCAATCCGAAATATTGCTACAGACTCTGTGTTTGTGTTTTCTGCATATTATCGATGAACTTTATTGTTTTGAATGTTTTTATCAGGGAACATTTAATTTTGTACCGTTGAAACACTTATTGTTTACACATGGAGACACCAGCTCTACACATTCGTATTTTCTAGGGAGGAAGCTAGAGGAACTGCAGCAAACAAACATGATATTTATGTTTGTCTAGATGACATTTTATGCACTTGCCTACCGAAAAACTTTGCTTTGCTCCAAAACCATTTTTACTGTGATTTTCTCGGTGCATTGCATATGAATTCCACACCAGTTTGTCCGGATATGACTGGATGAAACCAGAAATATCCGGTTCTGTTTTGGCTAACTCAATCCCAGATATTGCTACAACCTCTGTGTTTGTGTATTCCTGATATTATCAACAGACTTTTTGTTAGAATGTTTTTATAAGGGAACATTTAATTTTGAAACTTTGAAACACTAATTGGTTCATCTTGCGGACACCAGCTGTACACATTCGTATTTTCAAGGGAGAAAGCTAGAGGAACTGCGGCAAACAAACATGATATTTCTGTTTGTATAGATGACATCTAGAGGAACTGCGACAAACAAACATGATATTGCTGTTTGTATAGATGGCATTTTATGCACTTGCCTAACGAAAACACTTTGCTTTTCTCCAAAGCCATTTTTACTGTGATTTTCTCGGTCCATTGCGTATGAATTCCACACCACTTTGTCCAGATATGACTGGATGAAACCGAAAATATCCTGTTGTGTTTTGGCTTACTCAACCCGAAATATTGTGAAAGCCTCTGTGTTTGTGTTTTCTGGATTCTATCAATGGACTTGATTGTTTTGATTGATTTTATCAGTGAGCATTTAATTTTGTAACTTTGAAACACTAATTGGTTCATCATTGGGACACCAGCTCTACACATTTGTATTTTCTAGGGAGAAAGCTAGAGGAACTGTGAAAAACAAACATGATATTTATGTTTGTATAGAGGACAATTTATGCACTTGCCTAACGTAAAGATTTTGCTTTACTCCAAAATCAGTTTTACTGTAATTTTCTCGGTCCATTGCATACGAATGCCACACCAGTTTCTCCGGATATAATTGAATGAAACCGGAAATATCCGGTTCTGTTTTGGCTAATTGAATCCCAGATATTGCTACAACCTCTGTGTTTGTGTATTCCTGATATTATCCACGGACTTTTTGTTTTGAATGTTTTTATCGGGGAACATTTAATTTTGTAACTTTGAAACACTAATTGGTTCATGAGGCGGACACCAGCTGTACACATTCGTATTTTCAAGGGAGAAAGCTAGAGGAACTGCGGCAAACAAACATGATATTTCTGTTTGTATAGATGACATTTTATGCACTTGCCTAACGAAAAGACTTTGCTTTTCTCCAAAACCATTTTTACTGTGATTTTCTCGGTCCATTGCATACGAATTCCACACCACTTTGTCCCGATATGACTGGATGAAATTAGAAATATCTGGTTCTGTTTTGGCTAACTCAATCTGAAATATTGCTACAGATTCTGTAATTGTGTATTCCTGATATTATCCACGGACTTTATTGTTTTGAATGTTTTTTTTTTCAGGGAACATTTAATTTTTCACTTGGAAACACTAATTGGTTCCACATGGAGAAACCAGCTCTACACATTCGTATTTTCTAGGGAGAAAGCTACAGAGACTGCGGCACACATACATGATATTTCTGTTTGTATAGATGAGATTTTATGCACTTGCCTAATGAAAAGACTTTGCTTTACGCCAAAACCATTTTTATTGTGATTTTCTCGGTCCATTGCATACGAATTCCACAACGCTTTTTCCGGATATGACTGGATGAAAACGGAAATATCTGGTTTTGTTTTGGCTAACTCAATCCGAAATATTGCTACAGACTCTGTGTTTGTGTTTTCTGCATATTATCGATGAACTTTATTGTTTTGAATGTTTTTATCAGGGAACATTTAATTTTGTACCGTTGAAACACTTATTGTTTACACATGGAGACACCAGCTCTACACATTCGTATTTTCTAGGGAGGAAGCTAGAGGAACTGCAGCAAACAAACATGATATTTATGTTTGTCTAGATGACATTTTATGCACTTGCCTACCGAAAAACTTTGCTTTGCTCCAAAACCATTTTTACTGTGATTTTCTCGGTGCATTGCATATGAATTCCACACCAGTTTGTCCGGATATGACTGGATGAAACCAGAAATATCCGGTTCTGTTTTGGCTAACTCAATCCCAGATATTGCTACAACCTCTGTGTTTGTGTATTCCTGATATTATCAACAGACTTTTTGTTAGAATGTTTTTATAAGGGAACATTTAATTTTGAAACTTTGAAACACTAATTGGTTCATCTTGCGGACACCAGCTGTACACATTCGTATTTTCAAGGGAGAAAGCTAGAGGAACTGCGGCAAACAAACATGATATTTCTGTTTGTATAGATGACATCTAGAGGAACTGCGACAAACAAACATGATATTGCTGTTTGTATAGATGGCATTTTATGCACTTGCCTAACGAAAACACTTTGCTTTCTCCAAAACCATTTTTACTGTGATTTTCTCGGTCCATTGCGTATGAATTCCACACCACTTTGTCCAGATATGACTGGATGAAACCGAAAATATCCTGTTGTGTTTTGGCTTACTCAATCCGAAATATTGTGAAAGCCTCTGTGTTTGTGTTTTCTGGATTCTATGAATGGACTTGATTGTTTTGATTGATTTTATCAGTGAACATTTAATTTTGTAACTTTGAAACACTAATTGGTTCATCATTGGGACACCAGCTCTACACATTTGTATTTTCTAGGGAGAAAGCTAGAGGAACTGCGGCAAACAAACATGATATTTCTGTTTGTATAGAGGACATTTTATGCACTTGCCTAACGTAAAGACTTTGCTTTACTCCAAAATCATTTTTACTGTAATTTTCTTGGTCCATTGCATACGAATGCCACACCAGTTTCTCCGGATATCATTGAATGAAACCGGAAATATCCGGTTCTGTTTTGGCTAATTGAATCCCAGATATTGCTACAGGCTCTGTGTTTGTGTATTCCTGATATTATCCACAGACTTTTTGTTTTGAATGTTTTTATCGGGGAACATTTAATTTTGTAACTTTGAAACACTAATTGGTTCATGATGCGTACACCAGCTGTACACATTCGTATTTTCAAGGGAGAAAGCTAGAGGAACTGTGGCAAACAAACATGATATTTCTGTTTGTATAGATGACATTTTATGCACTTGCCTAACGAAAAGACTTTGCTTTTCTCCAAAACCGTTTTACTGCGATTTTCTCGGTCCATTGCATACGAATTCCACACCACTTTGTCCCGATATGACTGGATGAAATTAGAAATATCTGGTTCTGTTTTGGCTAACTCAATCTGAAATATTGCTATAGCTTCTGTAATTGTGTATTCCTGATATTATCCACGGACATTATTGTTTTGAATGTTTTTTTTTCAGGGAACATTTAATTTTTCACTTGGAAACACTAATTGGTTCCACATGGAGAAACCAGCTCTACACATTCGTATTTTCTAGGGAGAAAGCTACAGGGACTGCGGCACACATACATGATATTTCTGTTTGTATAGATGAGATTTTATGCACTTGCCTAATGAAAAGACTTTGCTTTACGCCAAAACCATTTTTATTGTGATTTTCTCGGTCCATTGCATACGAATTCCACAACGCTTTTTCCGGATATGACTGGATGAAACCGGAAATATCTGGTTTTGTTTTGGCTAACTCAATCCGAAATATTGCTACAGACTCTGTGTTTGTGTTTTCTGCATATTATCGATGAACTTTATTGTTTTGAATGTTTTTATCAGGGAACATTTAATTTTGTACCATTGAAACACTTATTGTTTACACATGGAGACACCAGCTCTACACATTCGTATTTTCTAGGGAGGAAGCTAGAGGAACTGCAGCAAACAAACATGATATTTATGTTTGTCTAGATGACATTTTATGCACTTGCCTACCGAAAAACTTTGCTTTGCTCCAAAACCATTTTTACTGTGATTTTCTCGGTGCATTGCATATGAATTCCACACCAGTTTGTCCGGATATGACTGGATGAAACCAGAAATATCCGGTTCTGTTTTGGCTAACTCAATCCCAGATATTGCTACAACCTCTGTGTTTGTGTATTCCTATATTATCCACAGACTTTTTGTTAGAATGTTTTTATAAGGGAACATTTAATTTTGAAACTTTGAAACACTAATTGGTTCATCTTGCGGACACCAGCTGTACACATTCGTATTTTCAAGGGAGAAAGCTAGAGGAACTGCGGCAAACATGATATTTCTGTTTGTATAGATGACATCTAGAGGAACTGCGACAAACAAACATGATATTGCTGTTTGTATAGATGGCATTTTATGCACTTGCCTAACGAAAACACTTTGCTTTCTCCAAAACCATTTTTACTGTGATTTTCTCGGTCCATTGCGTATGAATTCCACACCACTTTGTCCAGATATGACTGGATGAAACCGAAAATATCCTGTTGTGTTTTGGCTTACTCAATCCGAAATATTGTGAAAGCCTCTGTGTTTGTGTTTTCTGGATTCTATCAATGGACTTGATTGTTTTGATTGATTTTATCAGTGAACATTTAATTTTGTAACTTTGAAACACTAATTGGTTCATCATTGGGACACCAGCTCTACACATTTGTATTTTCTAGGGAGAAAGCTAGAGGAACTGCGGCAAACAAACATGATATTTCTGTTTGTATAGATGACATTTTATGCACTTGCCTAACGAAAAGACTTTGCTTTTCTCCAACACCATTTTTACTGTGATTTTCTCGGTCCATTGCATACGAATTCCACACCACTTTGTCCCGATATAACTGGATGAAATTAGAAATATCTGGTTCTGTTTTGGCTAACTCAATCTGAAATATTGCTAC
Source organism: Lepus europaeus (assembly GCF_033115175.1). NCBI lineage: Eukaryota > Metazoa > Chordata > Mammalia > Lagomorpha > Leporidae > Lepus > Lepus europaeus. The sequence goes on from NW_026909041.1 coordinate 356,884, forward strand.
AGCCTCTGTAATTGTGTATTCCTGATATTATCCACGGACTTTATTGTTTTGAATGTTTTTTTTTTTCAGGGAACATTTAATTTTTCACTTTAAACACTAATTGGTTCCACATTGAGAAACAAGCTCTACACATTCGTATTTTCTAGGGAGAAAGCTAGAGGGACTGCGGCACACATACATGATATTTCTGTTTGTATAGATGAGATTTTATGCACTTGCCTAATGAAAAGACTTTGCTTTTCTCCAAAACCATTTTTATTGTGATTTTCTCTGTCCATTACATAGGAATTCCACACCAGTTTGTCTGGATATGACTGGATGAAACCAGAAACATCCGGTTGTGTTTTGGCTAATTCAATCCGAAATATTGTGAAAGATTCTGTGTTTGTGTTTTCTTGATATTATCGATGGACTTTATTGTTTTGAATGTTTTTATCAGGGAACATTTAATTTTGTACCGTAGAAACACTAATTGGTTCATCATGGGGACACCAGCTCTATACATTCGTATTTTCTAGGGAGAAAGCTAGAGGAACTGCGGCAAACAAACATGATATTTCTGTTTGTATCGATGACATTTTATGCACTTGCCTGACGAAAAGACTTTGCTTCTCTGCAAAACCAGTTTTACTGTGATTTTCTCTGTACATTGCATACGAATTCCACACTAGTTTACCGGATATGACTGGTTGAAACCGGAAATATCTGGATTTGTTTTGGATATCTCAATCCCAAATATTGCTACAGACTCTGTGTTTGTGTTTTCTGGATATTATGAAAGGACTTTATTTTTTTGAATCTTTTTTATCGGGGAACATTTTATTTTCAGCTTGGATACAGTAATTGGTTGCACATGGAGACACCAGCTGAAATTATTCGTATTTTCTAGGGAGAAAGCTAGAGGAACTGCGACAAACAACATGATATTTCTGTTTGTATCGATGACATTTTATGCAATTGCCTAATGAAAAGACTTTGCTTTTCTCCAAACCATTTTTACTGTGATTTTTTTGGTTCATTGTGTACGAAATCCGCACCACTTTGTCTGATTATGAGTGGATGAAACCAGAAATATCCCGTTGTGTTTTGGCTAACTCAATCCCAGATATTGCCACAGACTCTGTGTTTGTGTATTCCTGATATTATCCACGGACTTTATTGTTTTGAATGTTTTTTATCAAAGAACATTTTATTTTGATCTTGGAAACACTAATTCGTTCCACATATAGACACCAGCTTTACACATTCCTATTTTCTAGGGAGAAAGCTAGACAAACTGCGACAAACAAACATGATATTTCTGTTTGTATAGATGACATTTTATGCACTTGCCCAATGAAAAGACTTTCTTTTCTCCAAAACCATTTTTATTGTGATTTTCTCGGTCCATTTCATCCGAATTCCACACAAGTTTATCCGTATATGAGTGGATGAAACTGGAAATATCCGGTTTTGTTTCGGCTAACTCAAACCAAAATATTGTGAAAGCCTCTGTGTTTGTGTTTTCTGGATATTATTGATGGACTTTATGGTTTTGAATGTTTTTATCAGGGAACATTTAATTTTTTACCGTTGAAACACTATTGGTTCATCATGGGGACACAAACTCTACACATTCGTATTTTCTAGGGAGAAAGCTAGAGGAGCTGCGGCAAACAAACATGATATTTCTGTTTGTATAGATGATATTTTATGCACTTGCCTAACGAAAAGACTTTGCTTTTCTCCAAAACCATTTTACTGTGAATATCTCGGTCCATTGCATACGAATTCCACACCAGTTTACCGGATATAACTGGATGAAACCGGAAATATCCGGTTGTGTTTTGGCTAACTCAATCCCAGAATTTCCTACAGCATCTGTGTTTTTGTATTCCTGATATTATCCACGGACTTTATTGTTTTGAATGGATTTTTCGGGGAACATTTAATTTTATACCATTGAAACATTAATTGTTTCCACATCTGGACACCAGCTCTACACAGTCGTATTTTCTAGGGAAAAGCTAGAGGAACTGCGGCAAACAAACATGATATTTCTGTTTGTATAGATGACATTTTATGCACTTGCCTAACGAAAAGAATTTGCTTTTCTCCAAAACCATTTTTACTGTGTTTTTCTTGGTCCATTTCATATGAATTCCACACCAGTTTGTCCAGATATAACTGGATGAAACCGGAAATATCTGGTTTTGTTTTGGCTAACTCAATCCCAGATATTGCTACAGATTCTGTGTGTGTGTATTCCTGATAATACCCACGGACTTTATTGTTTTGAATGTTTTTTTATCAGGGAACATTTAATTTTGTACCGTAGAAACACTAATTGGTTCATCATGGGGACACCAGCTCTACACATTCGTATTTTCTTGGGAGAAAGCTAGAGGATCTGCGGCAAACAAACATGATATTTCTGTTTGCATAGATGACATTTTATGCATTTGCCTACCGAAAAACTTTGCTTTGCTCCAAAACCATTTTTACTGTGATTTTCTCGGTGCATTGCATATGAATTCCACACCAGTTTGTCCGGATATGACTGGATGAAACCAGAAATATCCGGTTCTGTTTTGGCTAACTCAATCCCAGATATTGCTACAACCTCTGTGTTTGTGTATTCCTATATTATCCACAGACTTTTTGTTAGAATGTTTTTATAAGGGAACATTTAATTTTGAAACTTTGAAACACTAATTGGTTCATCTTGCGGACACCAGCTGTACACATTCGTATTTTCAAGGGAGAAAGCTAGAGGAACTGCGGCAAACATGATATTTCTGTTTGTATAGATGACATCTAGAGGAACTGCGACAAACAAACATGATATTGCTGTTTGTATAGATGGCATTTTATGCACTTGCCTAACGAAAACACTTTGCTTTCTCCAAAACCATTTTTACTGTGATTTTCTCGGTCCATTGCGTATGAATTCCACACCACTTTGTCCAGATATGACTGGATGAAACCGAAAATATCCTGTTGTGTTTTGGCTTACTCAATCCGAAATATTGTGAAAGCCTCTGTGTTTGTGTTTTCTGGATTCTATCAATGGACTTGATTGTTTTGATTGATTTTATCAGTGAACATTTAATTTTGTAACTTTGAAACACTAATTGGTTCATCATTGGGACACCAGCTCTACACATTTGTATTTTCTAGGGAGAAAGCTAGAGGAACTGCGGCAAACAAACATGATATTTCTGTTTGTATAGATGACATTTTATGCACTTGCCTAACGAAAAGACTTTGCTTTTCTCCAACACCATTTTTACTGTGATTTTCTCGGTCCATTGCATACGAATTCCACACCACTTTGTCCCGATATAACTGGATGAAATTAGAAATATCTGGTTCTGTTTTGGCTAACTCAATCTGAAATATTGCTACAGCCTCTGTAATTGTGTATTCCTGATATTATCCACGGACTTTATTGTTTTGAATGTTTTTTTTTTTTCAGGGAACATTTAATTTTTCACTTTAAACACTAATTGGTTCCACATTGAGAAACAAGCTCTACACATTCGTATTTTCTAGGGAGAAAGCTAGAGGGACTGCGGCACACATACATGATATTTCTGTTTGTATAGATGAGATTTTATGCACTTGCCTAATGAAAAGACTTTGCTTTTCTCCAAAACCATTTTTATTGTGATTTTCTCTGTCCATTACATAGGAATTCCACACCAGTTTGTCTGGATATGACTGGATGAAACCAGAAACATCCGGTTGTGTTTTGGCTAATTCAATCCGAAATATTGTGAAAGATTCTGTGTTTGTGTTTTCTTGATATTATCGATGGACTTTATTGTTTTGAATGTTTTTATCAGGGAACATTTAATTTTGTACCGTAGAAACACTAATTGGTTCATCATGGGGACACCAGCTCTATACATTCGTATTTTCTAGGGAGAAAGCTAGAGGAACTGCGGCAAACAAACATGATATTTCTGTTTGTATCGATGACATTTTATGCACTTGCCTGACGAAAAGACTTTGCTTCTCTGCAAAACCAGTTTTACTGTGATTTTCTCTGTACATTGCATACGAATTCCACACTAGTTTACCGGATATGACTGGTTGAAACCGGAAATATCTGGATTTGTTTTGGATATCTCAATCCCAAATATTGCTACAGACTCTGTGTTTGTGTTTTCTGGATATTATGAAAGGACTTTATTTTTTTGAATCTTTTTTATCGGGGAACATTTTATTTTCAGCTTGGATACAGTAATTGGTTGCACATGGAGACACCAGCTGAAATTATTCGTATTTTCTAGGGAGAAAGCTAGAGGAACTGCGACAAACAACATGATATTTCTGTTTGTATCGATGACATTTTATGCAATTGCCTAATGAAAAGACTTTGCTTTTCTCCAAACCATTTTTACTGTGATTTTTTTGGTTCATTGTGTACGAAATCCGCACCACTTTGTCTGATTATGAGTGGATGAAACCAGAAATATCCCGTTGTGTTTTGGCTAACTCAATCCCAGATATTGCCACAGACTCTGTGTTTGTGTATTCCTGATATTATCCACGGATTTTATTGTTTTGAATGTTTTTTATCAAAGAACATTTTATTTTGATCTTGGAAACACTAATTCGTTCCACATATAGACACCAGCTTTACACATTCCTATTTTCTAGGGAGAAAGCTAGACAAACTGCGACAAACAAACATGATATTTCTGTTTGTATAGATGACATTTTATGCACTTGCCCAATGAAAAGACTTTCTTTTCTCCAAAACCATTTTTATTGTGATTTTCTCGGTCCATTTCATCCGAATTCCACACAAGTTTATCCGTATATGAGTGGATGAAACTGGAAATATCCGGTTTTGTTTCGGCTAACTCAAACCAAAATATTGTGAAAGCCTCTGTGTTTGTGTTTTCTGGATATTATTGATGGACTTTATGGTTTTGAATGTTTTTATCAGGGAACATTTAATTTTTTACCGTTGAAACACTATTGGTTCATCATGGGGACACAAACTCTACACATTCGTATTTTCTAGGGAGAAAGCTAGAGGAGCTGCGGCAAACAAACATGATATTTCTGTTTGTATAGATGATATTTTATGCACTTGCCTAACGAAAAGACTTTGCTTTTCTCCAAAACCATTTTACTGTGAATATCTCGGTCCATTGCATACGAATTCCACACCAGTTTACCGGATATAACTGGATGAAACCGGAAATATCCGGTTGTGTTTTGGCTAACTCAATCCCAGAATTTCCTACAGCATCTGTGTTTTTGTATTCCTGATATTATCCACGGACTTTATTGTTTTGAATGGATTTTTCGGGGAACATTTAATTTTATACCATTGAAACATTAATTGTTTCCACATCTGGACACCAGCTCTACACAGTCGTATTTTCTAGGGAAAAGCTAGAGGAACTGCGGCAAACAAACATGATATTTCTGTTTGTATAGATGACATTTTATGCACTTGCCTAACGAAAAGAATTTGCTTTTCTCCAAAACCATTTTTACTGTGTTTTTCTTGGTCCATTTCATATGAATTCCACACCAGTTTGTCCAGATATAACTGGATGAAACCGGAAATATCTGGTTTTGTTTTGGCTAACTCAATCCCAGATATTGCTACAGATTCTGTGTGTGTGTATTCCTGATAATACCCACGGACTTTATTGTTTTGAATGTTTTTTTATCAGGGAACATTTAATTTTGTACCGTAGAAACACTAATTGGTTCATCATGGGGACACCAGCTCTACACATTCGTATTTTCTTGGGAGAAAGCTAGAGGATCTGCGGCAAACAAACATGATATTTCTGTTTGCATAGATGACATTTTATGCATTTGCCTAGCGAAAAGACTTTGTGTTTCTCCAAAACCATTTTTACTGTGATTTTTTGGGTTCATTGCATATGAATTCCACACCACTTTGTCCAGATATGACTGGATGAAACCAGAAAAATCCGGTTTTGTTTCGGCTAACTCAAATCCAGATATTGCTACAGGCTCTGTGTTTGTGTATTCCTGATATTATGCACGGACTTTATTAAGCTGAATGTTTTTTTTTTTCAGGGAACATTTAATTTTGTGCTTAGAAACACTAATTCATTCCACATAGAGACAAAAGCTCTACATATTCGTATTTTCTAGGGAGAAAGCTAGAGGAATTGCAGCAAACAAACATGATATTTCTGTTTGTATAGATGACATTTTATGCACTTGCCTAACGAAAAGACTTTGCTTTTCTCCAAAACCATTTTGCTGTTAATTTTTTGGTTCATTACATACGAATTCCACAACACTTTGTATGGATATGATTGGATGGAACCAGAAATATACGGTTGTGTTTTCACTAACTCACTCTGAAATATTGAGAAAGCCTCTGTGTTTGTGTTTTCTGGATATTATCCATGGACTTTATTGTTTTCAATACTTTTATCAGGGAACATTTAATTTTGTACCGTAGAAACACTAATTGGTTCTTCATGGGGACACTAGCTCTACACATTTGTATTTTCTAGGGAGAAAGCTAGAGGAACTGTGAAAAACAAACATGATATTTCTGTTTGTATAGATGACAATTTATGCACTTGCCTAACGAAAAGACTTTGCTTTTCTCCAAAACCATTTTTATTGTAATTTTCTCCGTCCATTGCATAAGAATTCCACTCCAGTTTGTCCGGATATGACTGGTTGAAAATAGAAATATCCGGTTGTGTTTTGGCTCACTGAATCCAAAATATTTGGAAAGCCTCTGTGTTTGTGTTTTCTGGATATTATAAAAGGACTTTATTTTTTTCAATGTTTTTTATCGGGGAACGTTTGATTTTGAGCTTGGATACAGTAGTTGGTTCCACATGGAGACACCAGCTGAACAGATTCGTATTTTCTAGGGAGAAAGCTAGAGAAATTGCAGCAAACAAACATGATATTTCTGTTTGTATAGATGACATTTTATACACTTGCATAACGAAAAGACTTTGCTTTTCTCCAAAACTATTTTTACTTTGATTTTCTCAGTCCATTGCATACGAATTCCAAGCAACTTTTTCCATATATGACTGGATGAAACCAGAAATATCCGGTTGTGTTTTGGCTAACTCAATCCGAAATATTGTGAAAGCCTCTGTGTTTGTGTTTTCTGGATATTCTCGATGGACTTTATTGTTTTGAATGTTTTTATCAGGGCACATTTAATTTTGTACCATAGAAGCACTTATTGGTTCATCATCGGGAACAACAGCTCTACACATCCGTATTTTTTAGGGAGAAACCTAGAGGAACTTCGACAAAGAAACATGATATTTCTGTTTGTATAGATGACATTTTATGCACTTGCCTAACGAAAAGACTTTGCTTTTCTCCAAAACCATTTTTACTGTGATTTTCTCGGTCTATTGCATACGGATTCCACACCAGTTTGTCCGGATATGACTGCATGAAACCTGAAATATCCGGTTTTGTTTTGGCTAACTCAATCCCAGATATTGCTACAGCCACTATGTTTGTTTTTTCTGGATATTATAAATGGACTTTTTTTGTTTTGAATGCTTTTTATCAGTGAACATTTAATTTTGAGATTGGATGAAGTAATTGGTTCCACATGGAGACAACAGCGCTACATATTTGTATTTTCTTGGAGAAATGTAGAATAACTGCGGCAAACAAACATGGTATTTCTGTTTTTATCAATGACATTTGATGCACTTGCCTAACGAAAAGACTTTGCTTTTCTCCAAAACCATTTTTAGTGTTTATTTCTCGGTCCATTGCATACGAATTCCAAACCAGTTTGTCCGGATATGACTGGATGAAACCGGAAATATCCGGTATTGTCTTGGCTAACTCAATCTGAGATATTGCTACAGCCTCTGTGTTTGTGTATTCCTGATATTATCCACAGACTTTATTGTTTTGAATGTTTTTTATCAGGGAACATTTAATTTTGAGCTTGGAAACACTAATTGGTTCCACATGGAGACACTAGCTCTACATGTTTGTATATTCTAGGGAGGAAGCTAGAGGAACTGCGGCAAACAATCATGATATTTCTGTTTGTTCGATTATATTTTATCTACTTGCCTAACGAAAAGAGTTTGCTTTTCTCCAAAACCATTTTTACTGTGATTTTCTCGGTCCATTTCATCTGAATTCCACACCAGTTTGTCCGGATATGACTGGATGAAGCCGGAAATATCCGGGTTTTTTTTTTGGCTAACTCAATCCCAGATATTGCTACAGCCTCTGTGTTTGTGTATTCCGGATATAATCCACTGACTTTATTGTTTTGAATGTTTTTATCAGGGTACCTTTAATTTTGTGCTTGGAAACAATGATTGGTTCCAAATGGAGACACAAGCTATACACATTCGTATTTTCTAGGGAGAAAACTAGAGGAACTGCCACAAACAAACATGATATTTCTGTTTGTATAGATGATATTTTATGCACTTGTCTAGCAAAAGACTTTGCTTTTCTGCAAAACCCTTTTTTACTATGAATTTTTTGCATCATTGCATACGAATTCCACACCACTTTGCCAGGATATGACTGCATGAAACCGGAAATATCCAGTTGTGTTTTGGCTCACTCTGAAATATTGTGAAAGCCTCTGTGTTTGTGTATTCCTGATATAATCCACGGACTTTATTGTTTTGAATGTTTTTATCAAGGAACATAAAATTTTATACCGTTGAAACACTAATTGGTTCCACATGGAGACACCAGCTCTACACATTTGTATTTTCTAGGGAGAAAGATAGAGGAACTGTGGCAAACAAACATGATATTTCTGTTTGTATAGATGACATTTTATGCACTTGCCTAATGAAAAGACTTTGCTTTTCTCCAACACCATTTTTACTTTGATTTTCTCGGTCCATTGCATACAAATTCCCAACGACTTTTTCCGTATTTGACTGGATGAAACCAGAAATATCCGGTTGTGTTTTGGTTAACTCAATCTGAAATATTCTGAGCCTCTGTGTTTGTGTTTTCTGGATATTATCGATGGACTTTATTGTTTTGAATATTTTTATCAGGTAACATTTTTTTGGTCTTGGAACAAAAATGGGTTCCAGATGTAGACACCAGCTCTACACATTCCTATGTTCTAGGGAGAATGCTAGAGGAACTGTGGCAAACAAACATGATATTTATGTTTGTGTAGATGACCTTTTATGCACTTGCCTAACGAAAAGACTTTGCTTTTCTCCAAAACCATTTTTAATTTGATTTTCTCGATCCATTGCATCCAAATTCCACTCCACTTTGTCCGGATATGAGTGGATTAAAACAGAAATATCCCTTTGTGTTTTGGCTAACTGAATCCGGAATATTTTGATAGCCTCTGTTTTTGTTTTTTCTATATATTATCAAGGGACTTTATTTTTTTCAATGTTTTTATTGGGGAACATTTTATTTTCAGCTTGTATACAGTAGTTGGTTCCACATGGAGACACCAGCTGAACATATTCGTATTTTCTAGGGAGAAAGCTAGAGGAACAGCCACAAACAAACATGATATTTCTGTTTGTATAGATGACATTTTATGCACTTGCCTAATGAAAAGACTTTGCTTCTCTCCAAAACCATTTTTACTTTGATTTGCTCGGTCCATTGCATACGAATTCCAAGCGACTTTTTCCGGATATGACTGGATGAAACAAGAAATATCTGGTTGTGTTTTGGCTAACTCAATGCGAAATATTGTGAAAGCCTCTGTGTTTATGTTTTCTGGATATTATCGATGGAGTTTATTGTTTTGAATATTTTTATTAGGGAACATTTAATTTGTACCGTAGAAACTTCAATTGGTTCATCATCAGGACACCAGCTGAACATATTCGTATTTTCTGGGGAGAAAGTTAGAGGAACTGCGGCAAACAAACATGATATTTCTGTTTGTGTAGATGACATTTTATGCACTTGCCTAATGAAAAGACTTTGCTTTTCTCCAAAACCATTTTTACTGTGATTTTCTCGGTCCATTGCATACGAATTCCAAGCGACTTTTTCCGGATATGACTGGATGAAACCAGAAATATCTGGTTGTGTTTGGCTAACTCAATCCCAGATATTGCTACAGCCTCTGTGTTTGTGTATTCCTGATATTATCCACGGACTTTATTGTTTTGAATGTTTTTTATCAGGTAACCTTTTATTTTGCTCTTGGAAACACTAATGGGTTCCACATGGAGACCCCAGCTCTACACATTCGTATTTTCAAGGGAGAAAGCTAGAGGAACTGCCACAAACAAACATGATATTTCTGTTTGTATAGATGACATTTTATGCACTTGCCTAACGAAAACTGTTTGCTATTCTCCAAAAGCATTTTTACTGTGATTTTCTCGGACCATTGCATACGAATTCCACACCCGTTTGTCCGGGTATGACTGGATGAAAACAGAAATATCCGGTTGTGTTTTGTCTAACTCAATCCGAAATATTGTGAAAGCCTCTGTGTTTGTGTTTTCTGGATATTATTGATGGACTTTATGGTTTTTAATGTTTTTTTCAGGGAACATTTGATTTTGTACTGTTGAAACACTAATTGGTTCATCATGGGGACACCAGCTCTACACATTCGTATTTTCTTGGGAGAAAGCTAGAGGATCTGCGGCAAACAAACATGATATTTCTGTTTGTATAGATGACATTTTATGCATTTGCCTAGCGAAAAGACTTTGTTTTTCTCCAAAACCATTTTTACTGTGATTTTTTGGGTTCATTGCATATGAATTCCACACCAGATTGTCCAGATATGACTGGATGAGACCAGAAAAATCCGGTTTTGTTTTGGCTAACTCAAATCCAGATATTGCTACAGGCTCTGTGTTTGTGTATTCCTGATATTATGCCCGGACTTTATTAAGCTGAATTTTTTTTTCAGGGAACATTTAATTTTATATCATTGAAACATTAATTGTTTCCACATCTGGACACCAGCTCTACACAGTCGTATTTTCTAGGGAAAAGCTAGAGGAACTGCGGCAAACAAACATGATATTTGGGTTTGTATAGATGACAATTTATGCACTTGCCTAACGAAAAGACTTTGCTTTTCTCCAACACCATTTTTACTGTGATTTTCTCGGTCCATTGCATACGAATTCCACACCACTGTGTCCGGATATGACTGCATGAAACCAGAAATATCCGGTTATGTTTTGGCTAACTCAATCCCAGATATTGCTACAGCCTCTGTGTTTATTTATTCCTGATATTATCCACGGACTTTCTTGTTTTGAATGTTTTTTATCAGGGAACATTTAATTTTGTGCTTGGAAACTTCAATTTTTTCCACATGTAGACACCAGCTCTACACATTCGGATTTTCTAGGGAGAAAGCTAGAGGAACTGCGGCAAACAAACATGATATTTCTTTTTGTATAGATGATATTTTATGCACTTGCCTAATGAAAAGACTTTGCTTTTCTCCAACACCATTTTTACTGTGATTTTCTCGGTCCATTGCATACGAATTCCACACCAGTTTGTCTGGATATGACTGGATGAAAACAGAAATATGCGGTTGTGTTTTGGCAAACTCAATCCAAAATATTGTGAAAGCCTCTGTGTTTGTGTTTTCTGGATATTATCAACGGACTTTATTGTTTTGAATGTTTTTTATCGGGGAACATTTAATTTTGTACCGTAGAAACACTAATTGGTTCCTTTTTGGGACACCAGCTCTACACATTCGTATTTTCTAGAGAGAAAGCCAGAGGAAGTGCGGCAAACAAACATGATATTTCTGTTTGTATAGATGACATTTTATGCACTTGCCTAACGAAAAGACTTTGCTTTTCTCCAAAACCAATTTTACTTTCATTTTCTCAGTACACTTCATTGAATTCTGCACTAGTTTGTACAGATAGAGTGGATGAAACCGGAAATATCCGGTTTTGTGTTAGCTAACTCAATCCCACATATTGCTATAGCCTCTGTGTTTGTGTTTTCCGGATATTATCCACTGACTTTATTGTTTTGAATGTTTTTTTTCGTGGAACATTTAATTTTGAGCTTGGATATAGTAATTGGTTCCACATGGAGACACCAGCTCTACATATTCGTATTTTCTAGGGAGAAAGCTAGAGGATCTGCAGCAAAGAAACCTGATATTTCTGCTTGTATCGATGATATTTATGCACTTGCCTAACGACAAGACTTTGCTTTTCTCCAAAATCATTTTACTCTGATTTTCTCAGCCCAATGCATACGAATTCCACACGACTTTGTCCAGATATGACTGGATGAAACCGGAAATATCCTGTTGTGTTTAGGCTAACTCAATCCGAAATATTGTGAAAGCATCTGAGTTTGTGTTTTCTGGATAATATCGATGGACTTTATTGTTTTGAATGTTTTTATCAGGGAACATTTAATTTTGTACCATAGAAACACTAATTGGTTCATCATGGGGACACCAGCTTTACACATTCGTATTTTCTAGGGAGAAAGCTAGAGGAACTGTGCCAAACAAACATGATATTTCTGTTTGTATAGATGACATTTTATGCACTTGCCTAATGAAAAGACTTTGCTATTCTCCAAACCATTTTTACTGTGATTTTTTCGGTCCATTGCATGCTAATTCTACACCAGTTTGTCTGGATATGACTGGATGAAACCGGAAATATCCGGTTGTGTTTTGGCTAACTCAATCCCAAATATTGTGAAAGCCTCTGTGTTTGTGTTTTCTAGATATTATCGATGGACTTTATTTTGTTGAATGTTTTTTTCGGGGAATATTTTATTTTCAGCTTGGATACAGTAATTGGTCCACATGGAGACACCAGCTGAATATATTCGTATTTTCTAGGGAGAAAGCTAGAGGAACTGCGCCAAACAAACATGATATTTCAGTTTGTTTAAATGACATTTTATGCACTTGCCTAATGAAAAGACTTTGCTTTGCTCCAAAACCATTTTTACTTTGATTTCCTCGGTCCATTGCATACGAATTCCAAACGACTTTGTCCGGATATGACTGGATGAAACCAGAAATATCCGGTTTTGTTTACGCTAACTCATCCGAAATATTGTGAAAGCCTCTGTGTTAGTGTTTTCTGGATATTATCGATGGAGTTTATTGTTTTGAATATTTTTATCAGGGAACATTTAATTTTGAACCGTAGAAACACTGATTGGTTCATCATGGGGACACCAGCTCTACACATTCGTATTTTCTAGGGAGAAAGCTAGAAGAACTCCGGGTAACAAATATGATATTTCTGTTTGTATGGATTATGTATTATGCACTTCCCTAACCAAAAGACTTTGCTTTGCTCCAATCATTTTTACTGTTATTTACTTGGTCCATTGCATACGAATTCCACACCACTCTGTCCGGATATGACTGGAAGAAAACGGAAATATCCGGTTGTGTTTTGGCTAACACAATCCCAAATATTGTGAAAGCCTCTGCGTTTGTGTTTTCTGGATATTATCAACGGACTTTATTTTGTTGAATGTTTTTTTCGGGGAACATTTTATTTTCAGCTTGGATACAGTAATAGGTTCCACATGGAGACACCAGCTCTACACATTCTTATTTTCTAGGGAGAAAGCCAGAGGAAGTGCGGCAAACAAACATCATATTTCTGTTTCTATAGATGACATTTTATGCACTTGCCTAACGAAAAGACTTTGCTTTTCTCCAAAACCATTTTTACTGTGATTTTCTTGGTCCATTGCATACGAATTCCACACCAGATTGTCCGTATATGACTGGATGAAACCAGAAATATCTGGTTCTGTTTTGGCTAACTCAATCCGAAATATTGTGAAAGCCTCTGTGTTTGTGTTTTCTGGATATTATCGATGGATTTTATTGTTTTGAATTTTTTATCAATGAATATTTGATTTTGTACCGTAGAAAAACTAATCGGTTCATCTGGGGGAAACCAGCTCTACACATTTGTATTTTCTAGGGAGAAAGCCAGAGGAACTGCGAAAAACAAAAATGATATTTCTGTTTCTATAGATGACATTTTATGCACTTGTCTAATGAAAAGACTTTTCTTTTCTCCAAAACCATTTTTACTTTGATTTTCTCAGTACACTTCATTGAATTCCACACCAGTTTGTACAAATTGAGTGGATGAACCGGAAATATGCGGTTTTGTTTTGGCTAACTCAATCCCAGATATTGCTATAGCCTCTGTGTTTGTGTTTTCCGGATATTATCCCCGGACTTTATTGTTTTGAAAGTTTTATATCGTGGAACATTTTATTTTAAGCTTGGATACACTAATTGGTTCCACATGGAGACACCAGCTGAATATATTCGTATTTTCTAGGGAGAAAGGTGGAGGATCTATGGCAAACAAACCAGATATTTCTGTTTGTATCGATGATATTTTATGCACTTGCCTAATGAATAGACTTTGCTTTTCTCCAATACCATTTTACTCTGATTTTCTCAGCCCAATGCATAAGAATTCCACACCACTTTGTCAAGATATGACTGGATGAATCCAGAAATATCCGGTTGTGTTTTGGCTAACTCAATCCGAAATATTGTGAAAGCCTCTGTGTTGTGTTTTCTGGATTATCGATGGACACTATGTTTTGAATACTTTTATCAGGGAACATTTAAGTTTGTACCATAGAAACACTAATTGGTTCATCATGGGGAAACCAGCTTTACACATTCGTATTTTCTAGGGAGAAAGCTAGAGGAACTGCCGCAAACAAACATGATATTTCTGTTTGTATAGATGTGATTTTATGCACTTGCCTAACCAAAGGACATTGCTTTTCTCCAAAACCAGTTTTACTGTGATTTTCTCGGTCCATTGCATACGAATTCCACAAAAGTTTGTCCGTATTGAGTGGATGAAACTGGAAATATCTTGTTTGGTTTTGCCTAACTCAATACTAGATATTGCTACAGCCTCTCTGTTTGTGTATTCCTGATATTATCCACGGACTTTATTGTTTTGAATGTTTTTTATCGGGGAATATTTTATGTTGAGCTTCGATACAGTAATTGGTTCCACATGGAGACACCAGCTCTACACATTCGTATTTTCTAGGAAGAAAGCTAGAGGAACTGTGCCAAACAAACATGATATTTCTGTTTGTATAGATGACGTTTTATGCACTTGCCTAATGAAAAGACTTTGCTTTGCTCCAAAACCATTTTTACAGTGATTTCTCTTTCCATTGCATAAGTATTCCACACCAGTTTGTCCGGGTATGACTGGATGATAACAGAAATATTCGGTTGTGTTTTCGCTAACTCAATCTGAAGTATTCTGAAAGCCTCTGTGTTTGTGTTTTCTGGATATTATCAAGGGACTTTATTTTTTTTAATGTTTTTTATCGGGGAACATTTTATTTTCAGCTTGGATACAGTAATTGGTCCACAAGGAGACACCAGCTGAACATATTCGTATTTTCTAGGGAGAGAGCTAGTGGAAGTGCTGCAAACAAACATGATATTTCTGTTTCTATAGATGATATTTTATGCAATTGCCTAGCAAAAAGACTTTGCTTTGCTCCAAAACAATTTTTACTCTGATTTTCTCGGTCCCTTGCATCCGAATTCCACACCAGTTTTTCCGGATATAACTGGATGAAACCAGAAATATCCGGTTTTGTTTTGGCTAAGTCAATCCCAGATATTGCTACAGCCTCTGTGTTTGTGTATTCCTGATATTATCCACGGAATTTATTGTTTTGAATGTTTTTATCAGGAACATTTCATTTTGTACCGTTGAAACACTAATTGGCTCCAAATGGAGACACCAGCTCTACACATTCATATTGTCTAGGGAGAAAGCTAGAGGAACTGCGGCAAACAAACATGATATTTCTGTTTGTATAGATGGCATTTTATGCACTTGCCTAACGAGAAGACTTTGCTTTTCTCCAAAACAATTTTTCTGTGATTTCTCGGTACACTTCATGTGAAATCCACACAGGTTTGTCCGGATATGACTGGATGAAACCGGAAATACCCGGTTGTGTTTTGGATAAATCAATCCCAGATATTGTTACAGCCTCTGTGTTTGCGTTTTCTGGATATAATCGATGGACTTTATTGTTTTGAATATTTTTATCAGGGAACATTATATTTTGAGCTTGGATACAGCAATTGGTTCCACACGGAGACACCAGCTCTACACATTCATATTTTCTAGGGAGAAAGCTAGAGGAACTGCGGCAAACAAACATGATATTTCTGTCTGTATAGATGACATTTTATGCACTTGCCTAACGAAAAGACTTTTCTTTTCTCCAAAACCTTTTTTACTGTGATTTTCTCAGCCCAATGCATAAATTCCACACCACTTTTTCCGTGTATGATAGGATGAAACCAGAAATATCCGGTTGTGTTTTGGCTAACTCAATCCGAAATATTGTGAAAGCCTCTGTGTTTGTGTTTTCTGGATATTGTCAACGGACTTTATTTTTTTTGAATATTTTTTATCGGAGATCATTTTATTTTGAGCTTGGATACAGTAATTCGTCCACATGGATACACCAGCTGAATATATTCGTATTTTCTAGGGAGAAAGCTAGAGGAACTGCGGCAAATAAACATGATATTTCTGTTTGTATCGATGACATTTTATGCACTTGCCTAATGAAAAGACTTTGCTGTTCTCCAACACCATTTTTACTGTGATTTTCTCGGTCCATTGCATACGAATTCAACACCAGTTTGTCCGGGTATGACTGGATGAAGACAGAAATATCCAGTTGTGTTTTGGCTAACTCAATCCCAAATATTGCTACAGCCTCTGTGTTTGTGTATTCCTGATATTATCCACAGACTTTATTGTTTTGAATGTTTTTTATCAGGGAACATTTTATTTGATGTTTTAAACACTAATTTGTTTCACATGGAGACACAAGCTCTACACATTCTTATTTTCTAGTGAGAAAGCTAGAGGAACTGCAGCAAACAAATTGATATTTCTGTTTGTATAGATGACATTTAATGCACTTGCCTAAAGAAAAGACTGTGCTTTTCTGCAAAATCATTTTTAATGTGATTTTCTAGGTCCATTTCATACGCATTCCAAACAACTTTGTCCAGATATGACTGGATGAAACTTGAAATATATGGTTTGGTTTTGGCTAACTCAATCCCAGATATCGCTACAGCCTCTGTGTTTCTGTATTCCTGATATTATCCACGGACTTCAGTGTTTTGAATGTGTTTATAGGGAACATTTAATTTTGTACCGTTGAAACACTATCTGTTTCATCAAGGGGACCCCAGCTATACACATTCGTATTTTCTAGGGAGAAAGCTAGAGGAACTGCCGCAAACAAACATGATATTTCTGTTTGTATCGATGACATTTTATGCACTTGCCTAACGAAAAGACTTTGCTTTTCTCCAAAACCATATTTACTGTGATTTTCTCAGCCCAATGCATACGAATTCCACACCACTTTTTCCGTATATGATAGGATGAAACCAGAAATATCCGGTTGTGTTTTGGCTAACTCAATACTAGATATTGCTGCCGCCTCTCTGTTTGTGTATTCCTGATATTATCCACGGACTTTATTGTTTTGAATGTTTTTTATCGGGGAATATTTTATGTTGAGCTTCGATACAGTAATTGGTTCCACATGGAGACACCAGCTCTACACATTCGTATTTTCTAGGAAGAAAGCTAGAGGAACTGTGCCAAACAAACATGATATTTCTGTTTGTATAGATGACGTTTTATGCACTTGCCTAATGAAAAGACTTTGCTTTGCTCCAAAACCATTTTTACAGTGATTTCTCTTTCCATTGCATAAGTATTCCACACCAGTTTGTCCGGGTATGACTGGATGATAACAGAAATATTCGGTTGTGTTTTCGCTAACTCAATCTGAAGTATTCTGAAAGCCTCTGTGTTTGTGTTTTCTGGATATTATCAAGGGACTTTATTTTTTTTAATGTTTTTTATCGGGGAACATTTTATTTTCAGCTTGGATACAGTAATTGGTCCACAAGGAGACACCAGCTGAACATATTCGTATTTTCTAGGGAGAGAGCTAGTGGAAGTGCTGCAAACAAACATGATATTTCTGTTTCTATAGATGATATTTTATGCAATTGCCTAGCGAAAAGACTTTGCTTTGCTCCAAAACAATTTTTACTCTGATTTTCTCGGTCCCTTGCATCCGAATTCCACACCAGTTTTTCCGGATATAACTGGATGAAACCAGAAATATCCGGTTTTGTTTTGGCTAACTCAATCCCAGATATTGCTACAGCCTCTGTGTTTGTGTATTCCTGATATTATCCACGGAATTTATTGTTTTGAATGTTTTTATCAGGAACATTTCATTTTGTACCGTTGAAACACTAATTGGCTCCAAATGGAGACACCAGCTCTACACATTCGTATTGTCTAGGGAGAAAGCTAGAGGAACTGCGGCAAACAAACATGATATTTCTGTTTGTATAGATGGCATTTTATGCACTTGCCTAACGAGAAGACTTTGCTTTTCTCCAAAACAATTTTTCTGTGATTTCTCGGTACACTTCATGTGAAATCCACACAGGTTTGTCCGGATATGACTGGATGAAACCGGAAATACCCGGTTGTGTTTTGGATAAATCAATCCCAGATATTGTTACAGCCTCTGTGTTTGCGTTTTCTGGATATAATCGATGGACTTTATTGTTTTGAATATTTTTATCAGGGAACATTATATTTTGAGCTTGGATACAGCAATTGGTTCCACACGGAGACACCAGCTCTACACATTCATATTTTCTAGGGAGAAAGCTAGAGGAACTGCGGCAAACAAACATGATATTTCTGTCTGTATAGATGACATTTTATGCACTTGCCTAACGAAAAGACTTTTCTTTTCTCCAAAACCTTTTTTACTGTGATTTTCTCAGCCCAATGCATAAATTCCACACCACTTTTTCCGTGTATGATAGGATGAAACCAGAAATATCCGGTTGTGTTTTGGCTAACTCAATCCGAAATATTGTGAAAGCCTCTGTGTTTGTGTTTTCTGGATATTGTCAACGGACTTTATTTTTTTTGAATATTTTTTATCGGAGATCATTTTATTTTGAGCTTGGATACAGTATTTCATCCACATGGATACACCAGCTGAATATATTCGTATTTTCTAGGGAGAAAGCTAGAGGAACTGCGGCAAATAAACATGATATTTCTGTTTGTATCGATGACATTTTATGCACTTGCCTAATGAAAAGACTTTGCTGTTCTCCAACACCATTTTTACTGTGATTTTCTCGGTCCATTGCATACGAATTCAACACCAGTTTGTCCGGGTATGACTGGATGAAGACAGAAATATCCAGTTGTGTTTTGGCTAACTCAATCCCAAATATTGCTACAGCCTCTGTGTTTGTGTATTCCTGATATTATCCACAGACTTTATTGTTTTGAATGTTTTTTATCAGGGAACATTTTATTTTGATGTTTTAAACACTAATTTGTTTCACATGGAGACACAAGCTCTACACATTCTTATTTTCTAGTGAGAAAGCTAGAGGAACTGCAGCAAACAAATTGATATTTCTGTTTGTATAGATGACATTTTATGCACTTGCCTAAAGAAAAGACTGTGCTTTTCTGCAAAATCATTTTTACTGTGATTTTCTAGGTCCATTTCATACGCATTCCAAACAACTTTGTCCAGATATGACTGGATGAAACTTGAAATATATGGTTTGGTTTTGGCTAACTCAATCCCAGATATCGCTACAGCCTCTGTGTTTCTGTATTCCTGATATTATCCACGGACTTCAGTGTTTTGAATGTTTTTATAGGGAACATTTAATTTTGTACCGTTGAAACACTATCTGTTTCATCAAGGGGACCCCAGCTATACACATTCGTATTTTCTAGGGAGAAAGCTAGAGGAACTGCCGCAAACAAACATGATATTTCTGTTTGTATCGATGACATTTTATGCACTTGCCTAACGAAAAGACTTTGCTTTTCTCCAAAACCATATTTACTGTGATTTTCTCAGCCCAATGCATACGAATTCCACACCACATTTTCCGTATATGATAGGATGAAACCAGAAATATCCGGTTGTGTTTTGGCTAACTCAATACTAGATATTGCTGCAGCCTCTCTGTTTGTGTATTCCTGATATTATCCACGGACTTTATTGTTTTGAATGTTTTTTATCGGGGAATATTTTATGTTGAGCTTCGATACAGTAATTGGTTCCACATGGAGACACCAGCTCTACACATTCGTATTTTCTAGGAAGAAAGCTAGAGGAACTGTGCCAAACAAACATGATATTTCTGTTTGTATAGATGACGTTTTATGCACTTGCCTAATGAAAAGACTTTGCTTTGCTCCAAAACCATTTTTACAGTGATTTCTCTTTCCATTGCATAAGTATTCCACACCAGTTTGTCCGGGTATGACTGGATGATAACAGAAATATTCGGTTGTGTTTTCGCTAACTCAATCTGAAGTATTCTGAAAGCCTCTGTGTTTGTGTTTTCTGGATATTATCAAGGGACTTTATTTTTTTTAATGTTTTTTATCGGGGAACATTTTATTTTCAGCTTGGATACAGTAATTGGTCCACAAGGAGACACCAGCTGAACATATTCGTATTTTCTAGGGAGAGAGCTAGTGGAAGTGCTGCAAACAAACATGATATTTCTGTTTCTATAGATGATATTTTATGCAATTGCCTAGCGAAAAGACTTTGCTTTGCTCCAAAACAATTTTTACTCTGATTTTCTCGGTCCCTTGCATCCGAATTCCACACCAGTTTTTCCGGATATAACTGGATGAAACCAGAAATATCCGGTTTTGTTTTGGCTAACTCAATCCCAGATATTGCTACAGCCTCTGTGTTTGTGTATTCCTGATATTATCCACGGAATTTATTGTTTTGAATGTTTTTATCAGGAACATTTCATTTTGTACCGTTGAAACACTAATTGGCTCCAAATGGAGACACCAGCTCTACACATTCGTATTGTCTAGGGAGAAAGCTAGAGGAACTGCGGCAAACAAACATGATATTTCTGTTTGTATAGATGGCATTTTATGCACTTGCCTAACGAGAAGACTTTGCTTTTCTCCAAAACAATTTTTCTGTGATTTCTCGGTACACTTCATGTGAAATCCACACAGGTTTGTCCGGATATGACTGGATGAAACCGGAAATACCCGGTTGTGTTTTGGATAAATCAATCCCAGATATTGTTACAGCCTCTGTGTTTGCGTTTTCTGGATATAATCGATGGACTTTATTGTTTTGAATATTTTTATCAGGGAACATTATATTTTGAGCTTGGATACAGCAATTGGTTCCACACGGAGACACCAGCTCTACACATTCATATTTTCTAGGGAGAAAGCTAGAGGAACTGCGGCAAACAAACATGATATTTCTGTCTGTATAGATGACATTTTATGCACTTGCCTAACGAAAAGACTTTTCTTTTCTCCAAAACCTTTTTTACTGTGATTTTCTCAGCCCAATGCATAAATTCCACACCACTTTTTCCGTGTATGATAGGATGAAACCAGAAATATCCGGTTGTGTTTTGGCTAACTCAATCCGAAATATTGTGAAAGCCTCTGTGTTTGTGTTTTCTGGATATTGTCAACGGACTTTATTTTTTTTGAATATTTTTTATCGGAGATCATTTTATTTTGAGCTTGGATACAGTAATTCATCCACATGGATACACCAGCTGAATATATTCGTATTTTCTAGGGAGAAAGCTAGAGGAACTGCGGCAAATAAACATGATATTTCTGTTTGTATCGATGACATTTTATGCACTTGCCTAATGAAAAGACTTTGCTGTTCTCCAACACCATTTTTACTGTGATTTTCTCGGTCCATTGCATACGAATTCAACACCAGTTTGTCCGGGTATGACTGGATGAAGACAGAAATATCCAGTTGTGTTTTGGCTAACTCAATCCCAAATATTGCTACAGCCTCTGTGTTTGTGTATTCCTGATATTATCCACAGACTTTATTGTTTTGAATGTTTTTTATCAGGGAACATTTTATTTTGATGTTTTAAACACTAATTTGTTTCACATGGAGACACAAGCTCTACACATTCTTATTTTCTAGTGAGAAAGCTAGAGGAACTGCAGCAAACAAATTGATATTTCTGTTTGTATAGATGACATTTTATGCACTTGCCTAAAGAAAAGACTGTGCTTTTCTGCAAAATCATTTTTACTGTGATTTTCTAGGTCCATTTCATACGCATTCCAAACAACTTTGTCCGGATATGACTGGATGAAACTTGAAATATATGGTTTGGTTTTGGCTAACTCAATCCCATATTTTTACTGATGGGTCATCTTCAGGTTGTGCTGTGGTTTATTCTAAAGAGCACGGTGTGTATGTTGAGAGTGGTGAAAAAACCTCTGCCCAGCAGGCAGAAATAAAAGCAGTCATTTTGGCCTTTACAAAATTTTCACAACCATTTAACCTTTATTCAGATTCTAAATATGTGGTTAATTTATTTCCGGCTCTAGAGACAGCTCTCTTATCAGGAAAATCACCCATTCTTACTTTATTAAGACAATTACAAAAGTTAATCAGGGAAAGAACGGCAAAGTTTTACATAGCACATATAAGGGGCCATAGTAAATTGCCAGGGCCTCTGGCAGAAGGAAATGCCATAGCAGATATGCATACCCAGTCTATTGTAGCTACAGTGCAGGAGGCATTAGAGAGTCATAACACTCATCACCAAAACGCAGCCTCTTTGCGAAAAATGTTCTCTATTACTAGAGAACAGGCAAGACAGATTGTAAAACAATGTACTCATTGTCCCCCCGTATATCATCCTCCAAAGATGGGTGTAAATCCCCGAGGTTTAAAAGCTAACATTATTTGGCAGATGGATGTAACTCATGTGTCTTCTTTTGGTAAGTTGGGATATGTGCATGTGACTGTTGACACTTTTTCTCATTTTGTGCATGCTTCTGCTAGAACGGGAGAAGCAGTAAAAGATGTTATTCAACATCTAATTCAGTGTTTTCAAATTATGGGCATTCCTTCTCAAATAAAAACTGATAATGGACCAGCTTATATCTCTAAAGCATTTGCAAATTTTTGTGCCCAATGGCACATAACTCATATTACAGGAATTCCTTATAATCCTCAAGGACAGGCAATCATTGAAAGAGCTCATCAAACATTAAAATTACAATTGGAGCGTCTTCAAACTGCAAATTCTTATTTCTCACCTCATCATGTACTGTCTCATTCATTGTTTGTTTTAAATCATTTAAATGCTGATGAAAAGGGCCTTACAGCAGCCCTACGACACTGGGACAGGGAGGTTTATAAGACCCCCCTGCCCAAAGTACTCTGGAAAGACCTCTTAACAGGAATGTGGAAAGGTCCGGATGTGCTAATCACCTCGGGGCGAGGTTATGCTTGTGTTTTTCCACAGGATGCAGACTCTCCTGTCTGGATCCCAGATAGGCTCATCAGGGAGGCCCCCGGCACAGCGCCGCAAGCAGCGACGCTGGAAGAAGCAGAGAAAACGCATGGAACATCAGATGAAGAAATTGGAAATAGTCCAGCAGAGGCAGAAAATCACTTGGACGATGGTCCGTCACCTAGCTCGAAAGGCAAAGGAACTTCTCGCTGAACAAAAGAAGCCTCGTACAACCTCTTATCTTTTTGTGGCTTTTCTTGCCTTGATTTCAACTCCAAAAACTGAGGGGACTTCATATTGGGCTTATGTTCCTAATCCTCCCATTGTACAGCCTGTGGGGTGGTTGGATAGGGAACCTGTAAAAGTGTTATGTTGTTAGAAAAACAACCCAATCAAACTTTTTCACAGCCTATTACGGTTAAAGCATGTGTAGCTTATCCTAGCGCTATCTTGTTAGCTCAAACTGAAGCTATAAAAATAACAAAAGAAGGTCGTTCATATAAGATTACTTGTGCTGCATGTAAAATGACAAATTGTATTACTTCTGCTGAGCCTAAGAATTTTACTACCATATTGTTGGTGCGTAGACCGCCGTTTGTGCTGCTACCTGTTGAATTAGGAGAAGAGAATTGGTATAATAATTCTGCTTTACAAGTATTAGATCTGTTAAGTGGGCTTTTACGTCCGAAATGCTTTGTTGCTGCCTTGATCTTAGGAATTACTACTTTAATTACTATTATCACTACTTTTGCGATTGCAACTACTGCTTTAGTTCAGGAAATTCAAACTGCTCACTATGTCAATACATTAAATAAAAATATTACCATGGCATTAATTACACAAGAGGCAATAGATCAAAAATTAGAAGCAAAAATAAATGTGTTAGAGAAAGTAGTCTTGGCTTTGGGACAGGATGTTGCTAATCTGCAAACAATGTTTTCTGCTCGTTGTCATAGTAATTTTAAGTCAATCTGTGTTACTCCGCTACCATACAATACTTCAGAACCTTGGGAGAAAATAAAAGCACACTTACAGGGTGTATGGCATGATAATGAGGTTACACATGATTTACATGCTTTGCAAAAGGAGATAGCTGCCGTTAGTCAATCTAGGTTGCAAATAGGGGATTTACAGAGTATAGCTGCAAGCTTAGAAGCAGGAATCAAAAACTTAAACCCCATAACTTGGAAAAACTACCTCATAAATATGGGGATAGTGGCATTAGTAATTTTGCTAATAATTCTTTTTCTTCCTGGAATCTTAAAGCTTCTATTTAGCTCATTGCAAGATGTCCAGCAGGAGGTCTTTGAACTTCGTCTTAAAAATTAAAAAAAGGGGGAACTGCTGGGCCCAGCAGCTGTTGTGACACCCATGTAGCAAAATGTTACATTCGAAGTCCACGCTGCAGGGACGAGGTGAGAGCTTTTGCGGAGCGTGGCCTCAAAGCTGTTCCTGTGCAGCCCAAGGTTGTAAAAAACTTTCGGTGCACGTAATGAGAAGTGAAAGGCCTAATTACTGCTGGTTAATAAAGCAATGTGTCTCAACATTAATAGTGATTTTGTATTTAGTAGTTATGCCACGTAGTGCGTTAGGACAAGTGCACCATGATTAGAAACAAAGGAGTCAAGTAGTGCCAATAAGCATTTCACAAAAATCAACAAAAAGCACTTTAGACTTTGGCCCACCAGTCATTAGGGCAATTTACGAGGAGGCATTAAACACTGACAAAAAACAGCACACCCTAGACAAGATAAAACAAAGGGAGCTGAGGTGTTAGCTTTAGAGAGCTGAGGTGTGATTTAGGTTCTGGGTTATCAAGTTTAAGCAGCATGGGGATGAGAAAGCTACATTCAATCTTACATAGGTGATATATGGACTTAGGCTAACAGGCACCACCATCTGATAACTCCCCTGTCCCAGGTTCTCCTAATGAGAGGTTAACTAGTAACCTGACCTTTACCTTTTTCTTAAAAGTAGGACTGCGAATCATCACCACAATGTCTCCCTGTGTCTCTTGTAAAGTTAATCATGTAACCCCATTAGCCTTAACAAGTTTTTGTAATCTTGGAATTTCTTTTGTCTTCAGCAATGTAAGCTTCCCTATATAAACTCTGGTTTTCCCGCCAATAAACTGCAGACAGACAACTGCAGGCAGACAACTGCAGCTACAGCATACTCAAAAAGTGTGTGTCTGTCTGTCATTCCCCTAGCCGATTTCTGTTCCTCCTGTGCTTTCGTCCCCCGTTCTCCCTCGGGTCTGGTGTCTACGCGAGAGCCGGTCCGCGGCAGATACAGTAATTGGTTCCACATGGAGACACCAGCTCTACACATTCGTATTTTCTAGGAAGAAAGCTAGAGGAACTGTGCCAAACAAACATGATATTTCTGTTTGTATAGATGACGTTTTATGCACTTGCCTAATGAAAAGACTTTGCTTTGCTCCGAAACCATTTTTACAGTGATTTCTCATTCCATTGCATTCCACACCAGTTTGTCCGGGTATGACTGGATGATAACAGAAATATCCGGTTGTGTTTTGGCTAACTCAATCCGAAATATTGTGAAAGCCTCAGTATTTGTGTTTGTGTTTTCTGGATATTATCATCGGACTTTATTGTTTTGAATGTTTTTTATCGGGTAACATTTTGTTTTGAGCTTCGATACAGTAATTGGTTCCACATGAAGACACCATCTCAACATATTCGTATTTTCTAGGGAGTAAGCTAGAGGAACTGCGGCAAACAGACATGATATTTCTGTTTTATCGATGATATTTTATGCACTTGCCTAAGAAAAAGACTTTGCTTTTCTCCAAAACCATTTTTACTCTGATTTTATCAGCCCATTGCATAGGAATTACAGGCCACTTTGCCCGGATATGACTGGATGAAACCAGAAATATCCGGTTGTGTTTTGGCTAACTCAATCTGAAATACTGTGAAAGCATCTGTGTGTTTTCTGGATATTTTTGATGGACTTTATTGTTTTGAATATTTTTATAAGGGAACATTTAATTTTGTACTGTTGAAACACTAATTGGTTCATCATGGGGACACCAGCTCTACACATTCATATTTTCTAGGGAGAAAGCTAGAGGAACTGCGGCCAACAAACATGATATTTCTGTTTGTATAGATGACATTTTATGCACTTGCCTAACGAAAAGACTTTGCTGTTCTCCAAAACCATTTTTACTGTGATTTTCTCGGTCCAATGCATACGAATTCCACACCAGTTTGCACGGTTATGACTGGATGAAACCAATAATATCCGGTTGTGTTTTGGCTAACTCAATCCGAAATATTGTGAAAGCCTCAGTATTTGTGTTTTCTGGATATTATCGATGGACTTTATTGTTTTGAATGTTTTTATCAGGGAACATTTAATTTTGTACCGCAGAAACTTCAATTGGTTCATCATGGGGACACCAGCTGAACATATTCGTATTTTCTGGTGAGAAAGCTAGAGGAACTGCGACAAACAAACATAATATTTCTGTTTGTATAGATGACATTTTATGCACATGCCTAACGAAAGGACTTTGCTTTTCTCCAAAACCATTTGTACTGTGATTTTCTCGGTCCATTGCATACGAATTCTACACCACTTTGTCCGCATATGACTGGATGAAACCAGAAATATACGGTTGTGTTTTGGCTAACTCAGTCCGAAATACTGTGAAAGCTTCTGTGTTTGTGTTTTCTGGATATTATCAATGGACTTTTTTTTGAATGTTTTTTATTGGGAAATATTTTATTTTGAGCTTGGATACAGTAATTGGTTCCACATGGAGACACCAGCTGAACATATTCGTATTTTCTAGGGAGAAAGCTAGAGGAACTGCTGCAAACAAACATGACATTTCTGTTTGTATAGATGACATTTTATGCACTTGCCTAATGAAAAGATTTTGCTTTTCTCCAAAAACATTTGTACTGTGATTTTCTCGGTCCATTGCATACGAATTCAACACCAGTTTGTCCGGACATGACTGGATGAAACCAGAAATATCTGGTTTTGTTTTGGCTAACTCAAACCCAGATGTTGCTACAGCCTCTATGTTTGTGTATTCCTGATATTAACCACTGACTTTATTGTTTTGAATGTTTTTTGTCGGGGAACATTTAATTTTGTGCTTGGATACAGTAATTGCTTCCACATGGAGACACCAGCTCTACACATTCGTATTTTCTAGGGAGAAAGCTAGAGGAACTGCGAAAAACAAACATGATATTTCTGTTTGTATAGATGACATTTTATGCATTTGCCTAACGAAAAGACTTTGCTTTTCTCCAAAACCATTTTTACTGTGATTTTCTCGGTCCATTGCACACGAATTCCACACATGTTTTTCCGGATTGAGTGGATGAAACCAGAAATATCCGGTTTTGTTTGGGCTAACTCAGTCCCAGATATTGCTATAGCATCTGTGTTTGTGTTTTCTGGATATTATCATCGGACTTTATTGTTTTGAATGTCTTTTATCGGGTAACATTTTGTTTTGAGCTTCGATACAGTAATTGGTTCCACATGAAGACACCATCTCAACATATTCGTATTTTCTAGGGAGTAAGCTAGAGGAACTGCGGCAAACAGACATGATATTTCTGTTTTATCGATGATATTTTATGCACTTGCCTAAGAAAAAGACTTTGCTTTTCTCCAAAACCATTTTTACTCTGATTTTATCAGCCCATTGCATATGAATTACAGGCCACTTTTTCCGGATATGACTGGATGAAACCGGAAATATCCGGTTGTGTTTTGGCTAACTCAATCTGAAATACTGTGAAAGCATCTGTGTGTTTTCTGGATATTTTTGATGGACTTTATTGTTTTGAATATTTTTATAAGGGAACATTTAATTTTGTACTGTTGAAACACTAATTGGTTCATCATGGGGACACCAGCTCTACACATTCATATTTTCTAGGGAGAAAGCTAGAGGAGCTGCGGCCAACAAACATGATATTTCTGTTTGTATAGATGACATTTTATGCACTTGCTAAGCGAAAAGACTTTGCTATTCTCCAAAACCATTTTTACTGTGATTTTCTCGGTCCATTGCATACGAATTCCAGACCAGTTTGTCCGGGTATGACTGGATGAAACCAGAAATATCAGGTTGTGTTTTGGCTAACTCAATCCAAAATATTGTGAAAGCCTCAGTGTTTGTGTTTTCTGGATATTATCGATGGACTTTATTGTTTTGAAAGTTTTTATCAGGGAACATTTAATTTTGTACCGTTGAAACACTAATTGGTTCATCATGGGCACACCAGCTGAACATATTCTTATTTTCTGGTGAGAAAGTTAGAGGAACTGCGACAAACAAACATGATATTTCGGTTTGTATAGATGACATTTTATGCACTTGCCTAACGAAAAGACTTTGCTTTGCTCCAAAACGATTTACTGTATTTTTCTCTGTCCATTGCATACGAATTCCACACCGATTTGTCTGGATATGACTGTATGAATACAGAAATATCCGGCTGTGTTTTGGCTAACTCATCCCAAATATTGTGAAAACCTCTGTGTTTGCGTTTTCTAGATATTATCCATGGACTTTATTGTTTTGAATGTTTTTATCTGGGAACATTTAATTTTGTTCTTTGAAACACTAATTGGTTCCATATGGACTTTAGCTTTTGGCTAACTCAATCCCAGATATTGCTACAGCCTCTGTGTTTGTGTATTCCTGATATTATCCACGACTTTATTGTTTTGAAATTTTTATCAGCGAACATTTAACTTTGTGCTTGGAATCACGAATTGGTTCCACATGGAGACACTAGGTCTACAGATTCGTATTTTCTATGGAGAATGCTAGATGAACTGTGGCAAACAAACTAGATATTTCTATTTGTATAGATGACATTTTATGCACTTGCCTAACGAAAAGACTTTGCTTTTCTCCAAAACCATTTTTACTGTGATTTTTTGCTTCATTGCATACGGATTCCACACCACTTTGTCCGGATATGACTGGATGAAAACAGAAATTCCCGGTTGTGTTTTTGCTAACTCAATCCGAAATATTGCTACAGCCTCTGTGTTTGTATATTCCTAATATTATCCATGGACTTTATTGTTTCGAATGTTTTTTATCGGGGAACATTTTATTTTGAGGTTGGATACAGTAGTTGGTTCCACATGGAGACACCAGCTGAACATATTCGTATTTTCTAGGGAGAAAGATAGAGGAACTGAAACAAACATGATATGTCTATTTGTATAGATGAAATTTTATGTACTTGTCTAATGAAAAGACTTTGCTTTTCTCCAAAACCATTTTTACTGTGATTTTCTCGGTCCTATGCATACGAATTCCAAACGACTTTTTCCGGATATAACTGGATGAAACCAGAAATATCCGGATGTGTTTTGGCTAACTCAATCCGAAATATTGTGAAAGCCTCTGTGTTTGTGCTTTCTGGATATTATCGATGGACTTTATTGTTTTGAATGTTTTTATCAGGGAACATTTAATTTTGTACCGTAGAAACTTCAATTGTTTCCACATGGAGACACCAGCTGAACATATTCCTGTTTTCTGGGGAGAAAGCTAGAGGAACTGCGGCAAAGAAAAATGATATTTCTGTTTGTATCGATGACATTTTATGCACTTGCCTAACGAAAAGACTGCTTTTCTGCAAAAGCATTTTTACTGAGATTTTCTAGGTCCATTGCATACGAATTCCACACCAGTTTGTCCAGATATGACTGGATGAAACCGGAAATATCGGTTGTGTTTTGGCTAACTCAATCAGAAATATTGTGAAAGCCTTTGTGTTTGTGTTTTCTGGATATTATCGATGGAATTATTGTTTTGAATGTTTTTATCAGGGAACATTTAATTTTATACCATTGAAACACTAATTGCTTCATCATGGGGACACGAACTCTACACATTTGTATTTTCTAGGGAGAAAGCTAGAGGAACTGCGGCAAACAAACATGATATTTCTGTTTGTATAGATGACATTTTATGCAATTGCCTAATGAAAAGACTTTGCTTTTCTCCAAAAACATTTTTCTGTCATTTTTCGGTACACTTCACATGAATTCAACACAAGTATTTCCGGATATGAATGGATAAAATCGGAAATATCTGGTTTTGTTTTGGCTAACTCAAGCCGAAATATTGTGAAAGCCTCTGTGTTTGTGTTTTCTTGATATTATCAACGGACATTATTGTTTTGAATGTTTTTTATCGGAGAACATTTAATTTTGTACCGTAGAAACACTAATTTGTTCATCATGGGAACACCAACTCTACACATTTGTATTTTCTACGGAGAAAGAAGGAGGAACTGCGGCAAACAAACATGATATTTCTGTTTGTGTAGATGACATTTTATGCACTTGCCTAATGAAAAGACTTTGCTTTTCTCCAAAACCATTTTTACTCTGATTTTCTCGGTCCATTGCATACGAATTCCACACCCGTTTGTCTGGGTATGACTGGATGAAAACAGAAATATCCGGTTGTATTTTGGCTAACTCAATCCGAAATATTGTGAAAGCCTCTATGTTTCTGTTTTCTGGATATTATTGATGGACTTTATTGTTTTGAATGTTTTTATCAAGGAACATTTAATTTTGTACCATTGAAACACTAATTCGTTCATCAGGGGAACACCAACTCTACACATTTGTATTTTCTAGCGAGAAAGCTAGAGGAACTGCGGCAAACAAACATGGCATTTCTGTTTGTATAAATGACATTTTATGCACTTGCCTAACGAAAAGACTTTGTTTTTCTCCAAAACCATTTTTACTGTGAATATCTCGGTCCATTGCATATGAATTCCCAACCACTTTTCCGGATATGTCTGGATGAAACCAGAAATATATGGTTTTGTTTTGGCTAACTCAAACCCAGATATTGCTACAGCCTCTATGTTTGTGTATTCCTGATATTAACCACTGACTTTATTGTTTTGAATGTTTTTTTATCAGGCAACATTTAACTTTGTGCTTGGAAACACTAATTATTTCCATATGCAGACACCAGCTCTACACATTCATATTTTCTAGGGAGAAAGCTAGAGGAACTGTGGCAAACATACATGATATTTCTGTTATTATCGATGACATTTTATGCACTTGCCTAACGAAAAGACTTTGCTTTTCACCAAAACCATTTTTACTGTGATTTTCTCGGTCCATTGCATACGAATTCCACACCAGTTTGTCCAGATATGACTGGATGAATCCGGAAATATCCGGTTGTGTTTTGGCTAACTCAATCCGAAATAATGTGAAAGCCTCTATGTATTTGTTTACTGGATATTATCGATGGACTTTATTATTTTGAATGTTTTTATCAGGGAACATTTAATTTTGTAATGTTGAAACACTAATTATTTCCACATGGGGACACCAGCTCCACACATTCATATTTTCTAAGCCGAAAGCTAGAGGAAGTCTGGCAAACAAACATCATATTTCTGTTTGTATCGATGGCATTTTATGCACTTGCCTAACAAAAAGACTTTGCTTTTTACCAAAACCATTTGTACTGTGATTTTCCCGGTCTATTTCATACGAATTCCACACCAGTTTGTCCGGATATGACTGGATGAAACCAGAAATATCCGGTTTTGTTTTGGCTAACTCAATACGAGATATTGCTACAGCCTCTGTGTTTGTGTATTCCTGATATTATCCACAGACTTTATTGTTTTGAATGTTTTTTATCAGGGAACATTTAACTTTGTGCTTGGAAACACTAATTATTTCCACATGCAGAAACCAGCTCTACACATTCGTATTTTCTAGGGAGAAACCAAGAGGAACTGTGGCAAACATACATGATATTTCTGTTCTTATCGATGACATTTTATGCACTTGCCTAACGAAAAGACTTTGCTTTTCCCCAAAACCATTTTTACTATGATTTTCTCGGTCCATTGCATACGAATTCCACACCAGTTTGTCCAGATATGACTGGATGAAACGGGAAATATCCGGTTTTTTCTTGGCTAATTCAATCCCAGATATTGCTACAGCCTCTGTGTTTGTGTATTCCTGATATTATCCATGGACTTTATTGTTTTGAATGTTTTTTATCAGGGAACATTTCATTTTGTACCGTTGAAACACTAATTGGTTCATCATGGGGACACCAGCTCTACATATTCGTATTTTCTAGGGAGAATGCTAGAGGAACTGCGGCAAACAGACATGATATTTCTGTTTGTATAGATGACATTTTATGCAGCTTCTTCACTAAAAGACATTGCTTTTCTCCAAAATCATTGTTACTGTGAATATCTCGGTCCATTGCATATGAATTCCACACCAGTTTGTCAGGATATGAATAATTGAAACAGAAATATCTGGTTTTGTTTTGGCTAACTCAATCCCAGATATTGCTAAAGCCTCCCTGTTTGTGTATTCCTGATATTATCCACGGTCTTTATTGTTTTGAATGTTTTTCTCTGGGAACATTTAATTTTGTGCTTGGAATCACTAATTGGTTCCACATGGAGACACCACCTATACACAATCGTATTTTATAGAGAGAAACTAGAGGAACTGCTGCAAACATACATGATATTTCAGTTTGTATAGATGACATTTTATGCAATTCCTAACGAAAAGACTCCGCTTTTCTCCAAACCATTTTTACTGTGATTTTCTCGGTCCATTGCATACGAATTCCACACCAGTTTGTCTGGATATGACTGGATGAAACCAGAAATATCCGGAAGTGTTTAGGCTAACCCAATCCGAAATATTGTGAAAGCCTCTGTGTTTGTGTTTTCTGGATATTCTCGATGGATTTTATTGTTTTGAATGTTTTATCAGGGAACATTTAATTTTGTACCGTTGAAACACTAATTGGTTCATCATGGGAACACCAACCCTACATATTCATATTTTCTAGGGAGAAAGCTAGAGGAACTGCGGCAAACAAACATGATATTTCTGATTGTATAGATGACATTTTATGCACTTGCCTAACAAAAAGACTTTGCTTTTCTCCCAAAGAATTTTTACTGTGAATATCTCGGTCCATTGCATACGAATTCCACACCAGTTTACCGGATATAACTGGATGAAACCGGAAATATCCAGTTTTCTTTTTGCTAACTCAATCCCAGATATTGCTACAGCCTCTGTGTTTGTGTATTCCTGATATTATCCAAGGACTTTATTGTTTTGAATGTTTTTTTATCTGGGAATACTTAATTTTGTCCTAGGAATCACTAGTTGGTTCCACATGGAGACACCAGCTCTACACATTCCTATTTTCTAGGGAGAAAGCTCGAGGAACTGCGGTAAACAACCATGATATTTCTGTTTGTCTAGATGACATTTTATGCACTTGCCTAATGAAAAGACTTTGCTTTTCTCCAAAACCATTTTTACTGTGATTTTCTCGGTCCTATGCATACGAATTCCAAACGACTTTTTCCGGATATAACTGGATGAAACCAGAAATATCCGGATGTGTTTTGGCTAACTCAATCCGAAATATTGTGAAAGCCTCTGTGTTTGTGTTTTCTGGATATTATCGATGGACTTTATTGTTTTGAATGTTTTTATCAGGGAACATTTAATTTTGTACCGTAGAAACTTCAATTGTTTCCACATGGAGACACCAGCTGAACATATTCCTGTTTTCTGGGGAGAAAGCTAGAGGAACTGCGGCAAAGAAAAATGATATTTCTGTTTGTATCGATGACATTTTATGCACTTGCCTAACGAAAAGACTGCTTTTCTGCAAAAGCATTTTTACTGAGATTTTCTAGGTCCATTGCATACGAATTCCACACCAGTTTGTCCAGATATGACTGGATGAAACCGGAAATATTGGTTGTGTTTTGGCTAACTCAATCAGAAATATTGTGAAAGCCTTTGTGTTTGTGTTTTCTGGATATTATCGATGGAATTATTGTTTTGAATGTTTTTATCAGGGAACATTTAATTTTATACCATTGAAACACTAATTGCTTCATCATGGGGACACGAACTCTACACATTTGTATTTTCTAGGGAGAAAGCTAGAGGAACTGCGGCAAACAAACATGATATTTCTGTTTGTATAGATGACATTTTATGCAATTGCCTAATGAAAAGACTTTGCTTTTCTCCAAAAACATTTTTCTGTCATTTTTCGGTACACTTCACATGAATTCAACACAAGTATTTCCGGATATGAATGGATAAAATCGGAAATATCTGGTTTTGTTTTGGCTAACTCAAGCCGAAATATTGTGAAAGCCTCTGTGTTTGTGTTTTCTTGATATTATCAACGGACATTATTGTTTTGAATGTTTTTTATCGGAGAACATTTAATTTTGTACCGTAGAAACACTAATTTGTTCATCATGGGAACACCAACTCTACACATTTGTATTTTCTACGGAGAAAGAAGGAGGAACTGCGGCAAACAAACATGATATTTCTGTTTGTGTAGATGACATTTTATGCACTTGCCTAATGAAAAGACTTTGCTTTTCTCCAAAACCATTTTTACTCTGATTTTCTCGGTCCATTGCATACGAATTCCACACCCGTTTGTCTGGGTATGACTGGATGAAAACAGAAATATCCGGTTGTATTTTGGCTAACTCAATCCGAAATATTGTGAAAGCCTCTATGTTTCTGTTTTCTGGATATTATTGATGGACTTTATTGTTTTGAATGTTTTTATCAAGGAACATTTAATTTTGTACCATTGAAACACTAATTCGTTCATCAGGGGAACACCAACTCTACACATTTGTATTTTCTAGTGAGAAAGCTAGAGGAACTGCGGCAAACAAACATGGCATTTCTGTTTGTATAAATGACATTTTATGCACTTGCCTAACGAAAAGACTTTGTTTTTCTCCAAAACCATTTTTACTGTGAATATCTCGGTCCATTGCATATGAATTCCCAACCACTTTTCCGGATATGTCTGGATGAAACCAGAAATATATGGTTTTGTTTTGGCTAACTCAAACCCAGATATTGCTACAGCCTCTATGTTTGTGTATTCCTGATATTAACCACTGACTTTATTGTTTTGAATGTTTTTTTATCAGGCAACATTTAACTTTGTGCTTGGAAACACTAATTATTTCCATATGCAGACACCAGCTCTACACATTCATATTTTCTAGGGAGAAAGCTAGAGGAACTGTGGCAAACATACATGATATTTCTGTTATTATCGATGACATTTTATGCACTTGCCTAACGAAAAGACTTTGCTTTTCACCAAAACCATTTTTACTGTGATTTTCTCGGTCCATTGCATACGAATTCCACACCAGTTTGTCCAGATATGACTGGATGAATCCGGAAATATCCGGTTGTGTTTTGGCTAACTCAATCCGAAATAATGTGAAAGCCTCTATGTATTTGTTTACTGGATATTATCGATGGACTTTATTATTTTGAATGTTTTTATCAGGGAACATTTAATTTTGTAATGTTGAAACACTAATTATTTCCACATGGGGACACCAGCTCCACACATTCATATTTTCTAAGCCGAAAGCTAGAGGAAGTCTGGCAAACAAACATCATATTTCTGTTTGTATCGATGGCATTTTATGCACTTGCCTAACAAAAAGACTTTGCTTTTTACCAAAACCATTTGTACTGTGATTTTCCCGGTCTATTTCATACGAATTCCACACCAGTTTGTCCGGATATGACTGGATGAAACCGGAAATATCCGGTTTTGTTTTGGCTAACTCAATACGAGATATTGCTACAGCCTCTGTGTTTGTGTATTCCTGATATTATCCACAGACTTTATTGTTTTGAATGTTTTTTATCAGGGAACATTTAACTTTGTGCTTGGAAACACTAATTATTTCCACATGCAGAAACCAGCTCTACACATTCGTATTTTCTAGGGAGAAACCAAGAGGAACTGTGGCAAACATACATGATATTTCTGTTCTTATCGATGACATTTTATGCACTTGCCTAACGAAAAGACTTTGCTTTTCCCCAAAACCATTTTTACTATGATTTTCTCGGTCCATTGCATACGAATTCCACAGCAGTTTGTCCAGATATGACTGGATGAAACGGGAAATATCCGGTTTTTTCTTGGCTAATTCAATCCCAGATATTGCTACAGCCTCTGTGTTTGTGTATTCCTGATATTATCCATGGACTTTATTGTTTTGAATGTTTTTTATCAGGGAACATTTCATTTTGTACCGTTGAAACACTAATTGGTTCATCATGGGGACACCAGCTCTACATATTCGTATTTTCTAGGGAGAATGCTAGAGGAACTGCGGCAAACAGACATGATATTTCTGTTTGTATAGATGACATTTTATGCAGCTTCTTCACTAAAAGACATTGCTTTTCTCCAAAATCATTGTTACTGTGAATATCTCGGTCCATTGCATATGAATTCCACACCAGTTTGTCAGGATATGAATAATTGAAACAGAAATATCTGGTTTTGTTTTGGCTAACTCAATCCCAGATATTGCTAAAGCCTCCCTGTTTGTGTATTCCTGATATTATCCACGGTCTTTATTGTTTTGAATGTTTTTCTCTGGGAACATTTAATTTTGTGCTTGGAATCACTAATTGGTTCCACATGGAGACACCACCTATACACAATCGTATTTTATAGAGAGAAACTAGAGGAACTGCTGCAAACATACATGATATTTCAGTTTGTATAGATGACATTTTATGCAATTCCTAACGAAAAGACTCCGCTTTTCTCCAAACCATTTTTACTGTGATTTTCTCGGTCCATTGCATACGAATTCCACACCAGTTTGTCTGGATATGACTGGATGAAACCAGAAATATCCGGAAGTGTTTAGGCTAACCCAATCCGAAATATTGTGAAAGCCTCTGTGTTTGTGTTTTCTGGATATTCTCGATGGATTTTATTGTTTTGAATGTTTTATCAGGGAACATTTAATTTTGTACCGTTGAAACACTAATTGGTTCATCATGGGAACACCAACCCTACATATTCATATTTTCTAGGGAGAAAGCTAGAGGAACTGCGGCAAACAAACATGATATTTCTGATTGTATAGATGACATTTTATGCACTTGCCTAACAAAAAGACTTTGCTTTTCTCCCAAAGAATTTTTACTGTGAATATCTCGGTCCATTGCATACGAATTCCACACCAGTTTACCGGATATAACTGGATGAAACCGGAAATATCCAGTTTTCTTTTTGCTAACTCAATCCCAGATATTGCTACAGCCTCTGTGTTTGTGTATTCCTGATATTATCCAAGGACTTTATTGTTTTGAATGTTTTTTTATCTGGGAATACTTAATTTTGTCCTAGGAATCACTAGTTGGTTCCACATGGAGACACCAGCTCTACACATTCCTATTTTCTAGGGAGAAAGCTCGAGGAACTGCGGTAAACAACCATGATATTTCTGTTTGTCTAGATGACATTTTATGCACTTGCCTAATGAAAAGACTTTGCTTTTCTCCAAAACCATTTTTACTGTGATTTTCTCGGTCCATTGCATACGAATTCCACACCACTTTGTCCGGATAAGACTGGATGAAACCACAAATATCCGGTTGTGTTTTGGCTAACTCAATCCGAAATATGGTGAAAGCCACTGTCTTTTGTGGATATTATCGATGGACTTTATTGTTTTCAATATTTTTATCAGGGAACATTTAACTTTGTCCCGTAGAAACTTTAATTGGTTCATCATGAGGACATCAGCTCTACACATTCGTATTTTCTGGGGAGAAAGCTAGAGGAACTCTGGCAAACAAACATGATATTTCTGTTTGTATCCATGACAATTTATGCACTTGCCTAACGAAAAGACTGCTTTTCTGCAAAAGCATTTTTACTGAGATTTTCTAGGTCCATTGCATACGAATTCCACACCAGTTTGTCCAGATATGACTGGATGAAACCGGAAATATTGGTTGTGTTTTGGCTAACTCAATCAGAAATATTGTGAAAGCCTTTGTGTTTGTGTTTTCTGGATATTATCGATGGAATTATTGTTTTGAATGTTTTTATCAGGGAACATTTAATTTTATGCCATTGAAACACTAATTGCTTCATCATGGGGACACGAACTCTACACATTTGTATTTTCTAGGGAGAAAGCTAGAGGAACTGCGGCAAACAAACATGATATTTCTGTTTGTATAGATGACATTTTATGCAATTGCCTAATGAAAAGACTTTGCTTTTCTCCAAAAACATTTTTCTGTCATTTTTCGGTACACTTCACATGAATTCAACACAAGTATTTCCGGATATGAATGGATAAAATCGGAAATATCTGGTTTTGTTTTGGCTAACTCAAGCCGAAATATTGTGAAAGCCTCTGTGTTTGTGTTTTCTTGATATTATCAACGGACATTATTGTTTTGAATGTTTTTTATCGGAGAACATTTAATTTTGTACCGTAGAAACACTAATTTGTTCATCATGGGAACACCAACTCTACACATTTGTATTTTCTACGGAGAAAGAAGGAGGAACTGCGGCAAACAAACATGATATTTCTGTTTGTGTAGATGACATTTTATGCACTTGCCTAATGAAAAGACTTTGCTTTTCTCCAAAACCATTTTTACTCTGATTTTCTCGGTCCATTGCATACGAATTCCACACCCGTTTGTCTGGGTATGACTGGATGAAAACAGAAATATCCGGTTGTATTTTGGCTAACTCAATCCGAAATATTGTGAAAGCCTCTATGTTTCTGTTTTCTGGATATTATTGATGGACTTTATTGTTTTGAATGTTTTTATCAAGGAACATT
Source organism: Lepus europaeus (assembly GCF_033115175.1). NCBI lineage: Eukaryota > Metazoa > Chordata > Mammalia > Lagomorpha > Leporidae > Lepus > Lepus europaeus. The sequence continues at coordinate 396,037 of NW_026909041.1, forward strand.
TAATTTTGTACCATTGAAACACTAATTCGTTCATCAGGGGAACACCAACTCTACACATTTGTATTTTCTAGCGAGAAAGCTAGAGGAACTGCGGCAAACAAACATGGCATTTCTGTTTGTATAAATGACATTTTATGCACTTGCCTAACGAAAAGACTTTGTTTTTCTCCAAAACCATTTTTACTGTGAATATCTCGGTCCATTGCATATGAATTCCCAACCACTTTTCCGGATATGTCTGGATGAAACCAGAAATATATGGTTTTGTTTTGGCTAACTCAAACCCAGATATTGCTACAGCCTCTATGTTTGTGTATTCCTGATATTAACCACTGACTTTATTGTTTTGAATGTTTTTTTATCAGGCAACATTTAACTTTGTGCTTGGAAACACTAATTATTTCCATATGCAGACACCAGCTCTACACATTCATATTTTCTAGGGAGAAAGCTAGAGGAACTGTGGCAAACATACATGATATTTCTGTTATTATCGATGACATTTTATGCACTTGCCTAACGAAAAGACTTTGCTTTTCACCAAAACCATTTTTACTGTGATTTTCTCGGTCCATTGCATACGAATTCCACACCAGTTTGTCCAGATATGACTGGATGAATCCGGAAATATCCGGTTGTGTTTTGGCTAACTCAATCCGAAATAATGTGAAAGCCTCTATGTATTTGTTTACTGGATATTATCGATGGACTTTATTATTTTGAATGTTTTTATCAGGGAACATTTAATTTTGTAATGTTGAAACACTAATTATTTCCACATGGGGACACCAGCTCCACACATTCATATTTTCTAAGCCGAAATCTAGAGGAAGTCTGGCAAACAAACATCATATTTCTGTTTGTATCGATGGCATTTTATGCACTTGCCTAACAAAAAGACTTTGCTTTTTACCAAAACCATTTGTACTGTGATTTTCCCGGTCTATTTCATACGAATTCCACACCAGTTTGTCCAGATATGACTGGATGAAACCGGAAATATCCGGTTTTGTTTTGGCTAACTCAATACGAGATATTGCTACAGCCTCTGTGTTTGTGTATTCCTGATATTATCCACAGACTTTATTGTTTTGAATGTTTTTTATCAGGGAACATTTAACTTTGTGCTTGGAAACACTAATTATTTCCACATGCAGAAACCAGCTCTACACATTCGTATTTTCTAGGGAGAAACCAAGAGGAACTGTGGCAAACATACATGATATTTCTGTTCTTATCGATGACATTTTATGCACTTGCCTAACGAAAAGACTTTGCTTTTCCCCAAAACCATTTTTACTATGATTTTCTCGGTCCATTGCATACGAATTCCACACCAGTTTGTCCAGATATGACTGGATGAAACGGGAAATATCCGGTTTTTTCTTGGCTAATTCAATCCCAGATATTGCTACAGCCTCTGTGTTTGTGTATTCCTGATATTATCCATGGACTTTATTGTTTTGAATGTTTTTTATCAGGGAACATTTCATTTTGTACCGTTGAAACACTAATTGGTTCATCATGGGGACACCAGCTCTACATATTCGTATTTTCTAGGGAGAATGCTAGAGGAACTGCGGCAAACAGACATGATATTTCTGTTTGTATAGATGACATTTTATGCAGCTTCTTCACTAAAAGACATTGCTTTTCTCCAAAATCATTGTTACTGTGAATATCTCGGTCCATTGCATATGAATCCCACACCAGTTTGTCAGGATATGAATAATTGAAACAGAAATATCTGGTTTTGTTTTGGCTAACTCAATCCCAGATATTGCTAAAGCCTCCCTGTTTGTGTATTCCTGATATTATCCACGGTCTTTATTGTTTTGAATGTTTTTCTCTGGGAACATTTAATTTTGTGCTTGGAATCACTAATTGGTTCCACATGGAGACACCACCTATACACAATCGTATTTTATAGAGAGAAACTAGAGGAACTGCTGCAAACATACATGATATTTCAGTTTGTATAGATGACATTTTATGCAATTCCTAACGAAAAGACTCTGCTTTTCTCCAAACCATTTTTACTGTGATTTTCTCGGTCCATTGCATACGAATTCCACACCAGTTTGTCTGGATATGACTGGATGAAACCAGAAATATCCGGATGTGTTTAGGCTAACCCAATCCGAAATATTTTGAAAGCCTCTGTGTTTGTGTTTTCTGGATATTCACGATGGATTTTATTGTTTTGGATGTTTTATCAGGGAACATTTAATTTTGTACCGTTGAAACACTAATTGGTTCATCATGGGAACACCAACCCTACATATTCATATTTTCTAGGGAGAAAGCTAGAGGAACTGCGGCAAACAAACATGATATTTCTGATTGTATAGATGACATTTTATGCACTTGCCTAACAAAAAGACTTTGCTTTTCTCCCAAAGAATTTTTACTGTGAATATCTCGGTCCATTGCATACGAATTCCACACCAGTTTACCGGATATAACTGGATGAAACCGGAAATATCCAGTTTTCTTTTTGCTAACTCAATCCCAGATATTGCTACAGCCTCTGTGTTTGTGTATTCCTGATATTATCCAAGGACTTTATTGTTTTGAATGTTTTTTTATCTGGGAATACTTAATTTTGTCCTAGGAATCACTAGTTGGTTCCACATGGAGACACCAGCTCTACACATTCCTATTTTCTAGGGAGAAAGCTCGAGGAACTGCGGTAAACAACCATGATATTTCTGTTTGTCTAGATGACATTTTATGCACTTGCCTAATGAAAAGACTTTGCTTTTCTCCAAAACCATTTTTACTGTGATTTTCTCGGTCCATTGCATACGAATTCCACACCACTTTGTCCGGATAAGACTGGATGAAACCACAAATATCCGGTTGTGTTTTGGCTAACTCAATCCGAAATATGGTGAAAGCCACTGTCTTTTGTGGATATTATCGATGGACTTTATTGTTTTGAATGTTTTTATCAGGGAACATTTAACTTTGTCCCGTAGAAACTTTAATTGGTTCATCATGAGGACATCAGCTCTACACATTCGTATTTTCTGGGGAGAAAGCTAGAGGAACTCTGGCAAACAAACATGATATTTCTGTTTGTATCCATGACAATTTATGCACTTGCCTAACGAAAAGACTGCTTTTCTGCAAAAGCATTTTTACTGAGATTTTCTAGGTCCATTGCATACGAATTCCACACCAGTTTGTCCAGATATGACTGGATGAAACCGGAAATATTGGTTGTGTTTTGGCTAACTCAATCAGAAATATTGTGAAAGCCTTTGTGTTTGTGTTTTCTGGATATTATCGATGGAATTATTGTTTTGAATGTTTTTATCAGGGAACATTTAATTTTATGCCATTGAAACACTAATTGCTTCATCATGGGGACACGAACTCTACACATTTGTATTTTCTAGGGAGAAAGCTAGAGGAACTGCGGCAAACAAACATGATATTTCTGTTTGTATAGATGACATTTTATGCAATTGCCTAATGAAAAGACTTTGCTTTTCTCCAAAAACATTTTTCTGTCATTTTTCGGTACACTTCACATGAATTCAACACAAGTATTTCCGGATATGAATGGATAAAATCGGAAATATCTGGTTTTGTTTTGGCTAACTCAAGCCGAAATATTGTGAAAGCCTCTGTGTTTGTGTTTTCTTGATATTATCAACGGACATTATTGTTTTGAATGTTTTTTATCGGAGAACATTTAATTTTGTACCGTAGAAACACTAATTTGTTCATCATGGGAACACCAACTCTACACATTTGTATTTTCTACGGAGAAAGAAGGAGGAACTGCGGCAAACAAACATGATATTTCTGTTTGTGTAGATGACATTTTATGCACTTGCCTAATGAAAAGACTTTGCTTTTCTCCAAAACCATTTTTACTCTGATTTTCTCGGTCCATTGCATACGAATTCCACACCCGTTTGTCTGGGTATGACTGGATGAAAACAGAAATATCCGGTTGTATTTTGGCTAACTCAATCCGAAATATTGTGAAAGCCTCTATGTTTCTGTTTTCTGGATATTATTGATGGACTTTATTGTTTTGAATGTTTTTATCAAGGAACATTTAATTTTGTACCATTGAAACACTAATTCGTTCATCAGGGGAACACCAACTCTACACATTTGTATTTTCTAGCGAGAAAGCTAGAGGAACTGCGGCAAACAAACATGGCATTTCTGTTTGTATAAATGACATTTTATGCACTTGCCTAACGAAAAGACTTTGTTTTTCTCCAAAACCATTTTTACTGTGAATATCTCGGTCCATTGCATATGAATTCCCAACCACTTTTCCGGATATGTCTGGATGAAACCAGAAATATATGGTTTTGTTTTGGCTAACTCAAACCCAGATATTGCTACAGCCTCTATGTTTGTGTATTCCTGATATTAACCACTGACTTTATTGTTTTGAATGTTTTTTTATCAGGCAACATTTAACTTTGTGCTTGGAAACACTAATTATTTCCATATGCAGACACCAGCTCTACACATTCATATTTTCTAGGGAGAAAGCTAGAGGAACTGTGGCAAACATACATGATATTTCTGTTATTATCGATGACATTTTATGCACTTGCCTAACGAAAAGACTTTGCTTTTCACCAAAACCATTTTTACTGTGATTTTCTCGGTCCATTGCATACGAATTCCACACCAGTTTGTCCAGATATGACTGGATGAATCCGGAAATATCCGGTTGTGTTTTGGCTAACTCAATCCGAAATAATGTGAAAGCCTCTATGTATTTGTTTACTGGATATTATCGATGGACTTTATTATTTTGAATGTTTTTATCAGGGAACATTTAATTTTGTAATGTTGAAACACTAATTATTTCCACATGGGGACACCAGCTCCACACATTCATATTTTCTAAGCCGAAAGCTAGAGGAAGTCTGGCAAACAAACATCATATTTCTGTTTGTATCGATGGCATTTTATGCACTTGCCTAACAAAAAGACTTTGCTTTTTACCAAAACCATTTGTACTGTGATTTTCCCGGTCTATTTCATACGAATTCCACACCAGTTTGTCCAGATATGACTGGATGAAACCGGAAATATCCGGTTTTGTTTTGGCTAACTCAATACGAGATATTGCTACAGCCTCTGTGTTTGTGTATTCCTGATATTATCCACAGACTTTATTGTTTTGAATGTTTTTTATCAGGGAACATTTAACTTTGTGCTTGGAAACACTAATTATTTCCACATGCAGAAACCAGCTCTACACATTCGTATTTTCTAGGGAGAAACCAAGAGGAACTGTGGCAAACATACATGATATTTCTGTTCTTATCGATGACATTTTATGCACTTGCCTAACGAAAAGACTTTGCTTTTCCCCAAAACCATTTTTACTATGATTTTCTCGGTCCATTGCATACGAATTCCACACCAGTTTGTCCAGATATGACTGGATGAAACGGGAAATATCCGGTTTTTTCTTGGCTAATTCAATCCCAGATATTGCTACAGCCTCTGTGTTTGTGTATTCCTGATATTATCCATGGACTTTATTGTTTTGAATGTTTTTTATCAGGGAACATTTCATTTTGTACCGTTGAAACACTAATTGGTTCATCATGGGGACACCAGCTCTACATATTCGTATTTTCTAGGGAGAATGCTAGAGGAACTGCGGCAAACAGACATGATATTTCTGTTTGTATAGATGACATTTTATGCAGCTTCTTCACTAAAAGACATTGCTTTTCTCCAAAATCATTGTTACTGTGAATATCTCGGTCCATTGCATATGAATTCCACACCAGTTTGTCAGGATATGAATAATTGAAACAGAAATATCTGGTTTTGTTTTGGCTAACTCAATCCCAGATATTGCTAAAGCCTCCCTGTTTGTGTATTCCTGATATTATCCACGGTCTTTATTGTTTTGAATGTTTTTCTCTGGGAACATTTAATTTTGTGCTTGGAATCACTAATTGGTTCCACATGGAGACACCACCTATACACAATCGTATTTTATAGAGAGAAACTAGAGGAACTGCTGCAAACATACATGATATTTCAGTTTGTATAGATGACATTTTATGCAATTCCTAACGAAAAGACTCTGCTTTTCTCCAAACCATTTTTACTGTGATTTTCTCGGTCCATTGCATACGAATTCCACACCAGTTTGTCTGGATATGACTGGATGAAACCAGAAATATCCGGATGTGTTTAGGCTAACCCAATCCGAAATATTTTGAAAGCCTCTGTGTTTGTGTTTTCTGGATATTCACGATGGATTTTATTGTTTTGGATGTTTTATCAGGGAACATTTAATTTTGTACCGTTGAAACACTAATTGGTTCATCATGGGAACACCAACCCTACATATTCATATTTTCTAGGGAGAAAGCTAGAGGAACTGCGGCAAACAAACATGATATTTCTGATTGTATAGATGACATTTTATGCACTTGCCTAACAAAAAGACTTTGCTTTTCTCCCAAAGAATTTTTACTGTGAATATCTCGGTCCATTGCATACGAATTCCACACCAGTTTACCGGATATAACTGGATGAAACCGGAAATATCCAGTTTTCTTTTTGCTAACTCAATCCCAGATATTGCTACAGCCTCTGTGTTTGTGTATTCCTGATATTATCCAAGGACTTTATTGTTTTGAATGTTTTTTTATCTGGGAATACTTAATTTTGTCCTAGGAATCACTAGTTGGTTCCACATGGAGACACCAGCTCTACACATTCCTATTTTCTAGGGAGAAAGCTCGAGGAACTGCGGTAAACAACCATGATATTTCTGTTTGTCTAGATGACATTTTATGCACTTGCCTAATGAAAAGACTTTGCTTTTCTCCAAAACCATTTGTACTGTGATTTTCTCGGTCCATTGCATACGAATTCCACACCACTTTGTCCGGATAAGACTGGATGAAACCACAAATATCCGGTTGTGTTTTGGCTAACTCAATCCGAAATATGGTGAAAGCCACTGTCTTTTGTGGATATTATCGATGGACTTTATTGTTTTCAATGTTTTTATCAGGGAACATTTAACTTTGTCCCGTAGAAACTTTAACTGGTTCATCATGAGGACATCAGCTCTACACATTCGTATTTTCTGGGGAGAAAGCTAGAGGAACTCTGGCAAACAAACATGATATTTCTGTTTGTATCCATGACAATTTATGCACTTGCCTAACGAAAAGACTTTGTTTTTCTGCAAAATCATTTTGACTGTGACTTTCGGGGTGCATTGCATACGAATTCCACACCAATTTTTCTGGATATGACTGGTTGAAATCGGAAATATCCGGTTTTGCCTTGGCTAACTCAATCCCAGATATTGCTACAGACTCTGTGTTTGTGTATTCCTGATATTATCCACGGACTTTATTGTTTTGAATGTTTTTATCAGGGAACATTTTATTTGATCTTGGAAACACTAATTGGTTCATAATGGGAACACCAGATCTACACATCCGTATTTTCCAGGGAGAAAGCTAGAGGAACTGCAAAAACAAACATGATATCTCTGTTTGTATAGATGACATTTTATGCACTTGCCTAACGAAAAGACTTTGTTTTTCTCCAAAACCATTTTACTGTGATTTTCTCAGTCCATTGCATATGAATTCCACACCAGTTTGTAGGGATATGACTGGATGAAACCAGAAATATCCGGTTTTGTTTTGGCTCTCTGAATCCCAGATATTGCTACAGCCTCTGTGTTTTTTGTTTTCCGGATATTATCCACGGACTTTATTGTTTCGAATGTTTTTTTATCGGGGAATATTTTATTTTGAGCTTGGATACAGTAATTGGTTCCACATGGAGACACCAGCACTATATATTCATATTTTCTAGGGAGAAAGCTAGAGGAACTGCGGCAAACAAACATGATATTTCTGTTTGTCTAGATGACATTTTATGCACTTGCCTAACGAAAAGACTTTGCTTTTCTGCAAAGGCATTTTTACTGTGATTTTCTCAGCCCATTGCATGGGAATTCCACACCACTGTGTCCGGATATGACTGCATGAAACCGGAAATATCCGGGTTTTTTTTGGCTAACTCAATCCCAAATATTGGTACAGCCTCTGTGTTTGTGTATTCCTGATATTATCCACGGAATTTATTGTATTGAATGTTTTTTATCAGGGAACATTTTCTTTTGATCTTGGAAACACTTATTGGTTCCACATGGAGACACCAGCTCTATACATTCCTATTTTCTGGGGAGAAAGCTAGAGGAACTGCAACAAACAAACATGGTATTTCTGTTTGTATAGATGACATTTGATGCACTTGCCTAACGAAAAGACTTTGCTTTTCTCCAAAGCCATTTTTACTGTGATGTTCTCGGTCCATTGCATACGAATTCCACACCACTTTGTCCGGATATGACTGGATGAATCCAGAAATATCTGGGTGTGTTTTGGATAACTCAATCAGAAATATTCTGAAAACCTCTGTGTTTGTGTATTCCGGATTTTATCCACGGACTTTATTTTTTTTGAATGCTTTTTTCAGTGAACATTTAATTATGTGCTTGGAAACACTAATTGGATCCACATGCAGACTCCAGCTCTACACATTCGTAATTTCTAGGGAGAAAGCTGGAGGAACTGCGGCAAACACACATGATATTTCTGTTTGTCTGGATGACATTTTATGCACTACCCTAACAAAAAGACTCTGCTTTTCTCCAAACCATTTTTACTGTGATTTAATCGGTCCATTGCATACGAATTCAACACCAGTTTGTCCGGACATGACTGGATGAAACCAGAAATATCCGGATTTGTTTTGGCTAACTCAATCCCAAATATTGCTACAGCCTCTGTGTTTGTGTTTTCTGGATATTATCCACAGACTTTATTTTTTGGAATGTTTTTTATTGGGGCATATTTTTTTGAGCTTGTATACAGTAACTGGTTTCACAGGGAGACACCAGCTCTACGTATTCGTATTTTCTAGGGAGAAAGCTAGAGGAACTGCGGCAAACAAACATGATATTTCTGTTTGTATAGATGACATTTTATGCAGTTGCCTCACTAAAAGATATTGCTTTGCTCAAAAACCATTGTTACTGTGATTTTCTCGGTCCATTGCATACTAATTCCACACCAGTTTGTCAGGATGTGAATGGATGAAACCGGAAATATCTGGTTTTGTTCTGACTAACTCAATCCCAGATTTTGCTACAGCCTCTGTGTTTGTGTATTTCTGTTATTATACACGGACTTTATTGTTTTGAATATTTTTATCGGGGAACATTTTATTTTGAGCTTGGATACAGTAATTGGTTCCACATGTAAACACCAGCTCTATATATTCGTATTTTCTAGGGAGAAAGCTAGAGGAACTGCGGCAAACACACATGATATTTATGTTTGTGTAGATGACATTTTATGCACTTGCCTAACGAAAAGACTTTGCTTTTCCCCAAAACCATTTTTACTGTGATTTTCTCGGTCCATTGCATACGAATTCCACACCAGTTTGTCCGGATATGACTGGATGAAACGGGAAATATCCGGTTTTTTCTTGGCTAATTCAGTCCCAGATATTGCTACAGCCTCTGTGTTTGTGTATTCCTGATATTATGCAAGGACTTTATTGTTTTGAATGTTTTTTATCCGGGAATACTTAATTTTGTCCTAGGAATCACTAGTTGGTTCCACATGGAGACACCAGCTCTACACATTCCTATTTTCTAGGGAGAAAGCTAGAGGAACTGCGGTAAACAACCATGATATTGCTGTTTGTCTAGATGACATTTTATGCACTTGCCTAATGAAAAGACTTTGCTTTTCTCCAAAACCATTTTACTGTGATTTTCTCGGTCCATTGCATACGAATTCCACACCACTTTGTCCGGATAAGACTGGATGAAACCACAAATATCCGGTTGTGTTTTGGCTAACTCAATCCGAAATATTGTGAAAGCCTCTGTGTTTGTGTTTTCTGGATATTATCGATGGACTTTATTGTTTTGAATGTTTTTATCAGGGAACATTTAATTTTGTACCGCAGAAACTTCAATTGTTTCATCATGGGGACACCAGCTGAACATATTCGTATTTTCTGGGGAGAAAGCTAGAGGAACTGCGGCAAACAAACATGATATTTCTGTTTGTATAGATGACATTTTATGCACTTGCCTAACGAAAAGACTTTGTATTCTGCAAAACCATTTTTACTGTGATTTTCTCAGTCCATTGCATACGAATTCCACAACAGTTTGTCTGGACATGACTGGATGAAACCGGAAATATCTGGTTTTGTTCTGACTAACTCAATCCCAGATTTTGCTACAGCCTCTGTGTTTGTGTATTTCTGTTATTATACACGGACTTTATTGTTTTGAATATTTTTATCGGGGAACATTTTATTTTGAGCTTGGATACAGTAATTGGTTCCACATGTAAACACCAGCTCTATATATTCGTATTTTCTAGGGAGAAAGCTAGAGGAACTGCGGCAAACACACATGATATTTATGTTTGTGTAGATGACATTTTATGCACTTGCCTAACGAAAAGACTTTGCTTTTCCCCAAAACCATTTTTACTGTGATTTTCTCGGTCCATTGCATACGAATTCCACACCAGTTTGTCCGGATATGACTGGATGAAACGGGAAATATCCGGTTTTTTCTTGGCTAATTCAGTCCCAGATATTGCTACAGCCTCTGTGTTTGTGTATTCCTGATATTATCCATGGACTTTATTGTTTTGAATGTTTTTTATCAGGGAACATTTCATTTTGTACCGTTGAAACACTAATTGGTTCATCATGGGGACACCAGCTCTACATATTCGTGTTTTCTAGGGAGAATGCTAGAGGAACTGCGGCAAACAGACATGATATTTCTGTTTGTATAGATGACATTTTATGCAGCTTCTTCACTAAAAGACATTGCTTTACTCCAAAATCATTGTTACTGTGAATATCTCGGTCCATTGCATATGAATTCCACACCAGTTTGTCAGGATATGAATAATTGAAACAGAAATATCTGGTTTTGTTTTGGCTAACTCAATCCCAGATATTGCTAAAGCCTCCCTGTTTGTGTATTCCTGATATTATCCACGGTCTTTATTGTTTTGAATGTTTTTCTCTGGGAACATTTAATTTTGTGCTTGGAATCACTAATTGGTTCCACATGGAGACACCACCTATACACAATCGTATTTTATAGAGAGAAACTAGAGGAACTGCTGCAAACATACATGATATTTCAGTTTGTATAGATGACATTTTATGCAATTCCTAACGAAAAGACTCTGCTTTTCTCCAAACCATTTTTACTGTGATTTTCTCGGTCCATTGCATACGAATTCCACACCAGTTTGTCTGGATATGACTGGATGAAACCAGAAATATCCGGATGTGTTTAGGCTAACCCAATCCGAAATATTTTGAAAGCCTCTGTGTTTGTGTTTTCTGGATATTCACGATGGATTTTATTGTTTTGGATGTTTTATCAGGGAACATTTAATTTTGTACCGTTGAAACACTAATTGGTTCATCATGGGAACACCAACCCTACATATTCATATTTTCTAGGGAGAAAGCTAGAGGAACTGCGGCAAACAAACATGATATTTCTGATTGTATAGATGACATTTTATGCACTTGCCTAACAAAAAGACTTTGCTTTTCTCCCAAAGAATTTTTACTGTGAATATCTCGGTGCATTGCATACGAATTCCACACCAGTTTACCGGATATAACTGGATGAAACCGGAAATATCCAGTTTTCTTTTTGCTAACTCAATCCCAGATATTGCTACAGCCTCTGTGTTTGTGTATTCCTGATATTATCCAAGGACTTTATTGTTTTGAATGTTTTTTATCCGGGAATACTTAATTTTGTCCTAGGAATCACTAGTTGGTTCCACATGGAGACACCAGCTCTACACATTCCTATTTTCTAGGGAGAAAGCTAGAGGAACTGCGGCAAACAAACATGGCATTTCTGTTTGTATAAATGACATTTTATGCACTTGCCTAACGAAAAGACTTTGCTTTACTCCAAAACCATTTTTACTGTGAATATCTCGGGCCATTGCACATGAATTCCCAACCACTTTTCCGGATATGACTGGATGAAACCAGAAATATATGGTTTTGTTTTGGCTAACTCAAACCCAGATATTGCTACAGCCTCTATGTTTGTGTATTCCTGATATTAACCACTGACTTTATTGTTTTGAATGTTTTTTTATCAGGCAACATTTAACTTTGTGCTTGGAAACACTAATTATTTCCACATGCAGACACCAGCTCTACACATTCGTATTTTCTAGGGAGAAAGCTAGAGGAACTGTGGCAAACAAACATGATATTTCTGTTTGTATCGATGACATTTTATGCACTTGCCTAACGAAAAGACTTTGCTTTTCACCAAAACCATTTTTACTGTGATTTTCTCGGTCCATTGCATACGAATTCCACAACACTTTCTTTGGGTATGACTGCATGAAACCAGAAATATCTGGTTGTGTTTTGGCTAAATCAATCCGAAATATTGCTACAACCTCTGTGTTTGTGTATTCCTGATATTATCGATGGACTTTATTGTTTTCAATGTTTTTATCAGGGAACATTTAATTTTTTACCGTAGAATCACTAATTGGTTCATCATGGGGACACCAGCTCTACACATTCGTATTTTCTAGGGAGAAAGCTAGAGGAAATGCGGCAAAAAAACATGATATTTCTGTTTGTATCGATGACATTTTATCTACTTGACTAACGAAAAGACTTTGCTTTTCTCCAAAACCATTTTACTGTGATTTTCTCGGTCCATTGCATACGAATTCCACACCACTTTGTCCGGATATGACTGGATGAAACCAGAAATATCCGCTTGTGTTTTGGATAACTCAATCAGAAATATTCTGAAAACCTCTGTGTTTGTGTATTCCGGATTTTATTCACGGACTTTATTTTTTTTTTGAATGCTTTTTTCAGTGAACATTTAATTATGTGCTTGGAAACACTAATTGGATCCACATGCAGACTCCAGCTCTACACATTCGTAATTTCTAGGGAGAAAGCTAGAGGAACTGCGGCAAACACACATGATATTTCTGTTTGTATAGATGACATTTTATCTACTTGCCTAACGAAAAGACTTTGCTTTTCTCCAAAACCATTGTACTGTGATTTTCTCGGTCCATTGCATACGAATTCCACACCACTTTGTCCGGATATGACTGGATGAAACCAGAAATATCTGGGTGTGTTTTGGATAACTCAATCAGAAATATTCTGAAAACCTCTGTGTTTGTGTATTCCGAATTTTATCCACGGACTTTATTTTTTTTGAATGCTTTTTTCAGTGAACATTTAATTATGTGCTTGGAAACACTAATTATTTCCACATGCAGACTCCAGCTCTATACATTCGTAATTTCTAGGGAGAAAGCTCGAGGAAATGCGGCAAACACACATGATATTTCTGTTTGTCTGGATGACATTTTATGCACTACCCTAACAAAAAGACTCTGCTTTTCTCCAAACCATTTTTACTGTGATTTAATCGGTCCATTGCATACGAATTCAACACCAGTTTGTCCGGACATGACTGGATGAAACCAGAAATATCCGGATTTGTTTTGGCTAACTCAATCCCAAATATTGCTACAGCCTCTGTGTTTGTGTTTTCTGGATATTATCCACAGACTTTATTTTTTGGAATGTTTTTTATTGGGGCATATTTTTTTGAGCTTGTATACAGTAACTGGTTTCACAGGGAGACACCAGCTCTACGTATTCGTATTTTCTAGGGAGAAAGCTAGAGGAACTGCGGCAAACAAACATGATATTTCTGTTTGTATAGATGACATTTTATGCAGTTGCCTCACTAGAAGACATTGCTTTGCTCAAAAACCATTGTTACTGTGATTTTCTCGGTCCATTGCATACTAATTCCACACCAGTTTGTCAGGATGTGAATGGATGAAACCGGAAATATCTGGTTTTGTTCTGACTAACTCAATCCCAGATTTTGCTACAGCCTCTGTGTTTGTGTATTTCTGTTATTATACACGGACTTTATTGTTTTGAATATTTTTATCGGGGAACATTTTATTTTGAGCTTGGATACAGTAATTGGTTCCACATGTAAACACCAGCTCTATATATTCGTATTTTCTAGGGAGAAAGCTAGAGGAACTGCGGCAAACACACATGATATTTATGTTTGTGTAGATGACATTTGATGCACTTGCCTAACGAAAAGACTTTGCTTTTCCCCAAAACCATTTTTACTGTGATTTTCTCGGTCCATTGCATACGAATTCCACACCAGTTTGTCCGGATATGACTGGATGAAACGGGAAATATCCGGTTTTTTCTTGGCTAATTCAGTCCCAGATATTGCTACAGCCTCTGTGTTTGTGTATTCCTGATATTATGCAAGGACTTTATTGTTTTGAATGTTTTTTATCCGGGAATACTTAATTTTGTCCTAGGAATCACTAGTTGGTTCCACATGGAGACACCAGCTCTACACATTCCTATTTTCTAGGGAGAAAGCTAGAGGAACTGCGGTAAACAACCATGATATTTCTGTTTGTCTAGATGACATTTTATGCACTTGCCTAATGAAAAGACTTTGCTTTTCTCCAAAACCATTTGTACTGTGATTTTCTCGGTCCATTGCATACGAATTCCACACCACTTTGTCCGGATAAGACTGGATGAAACCACAAATATCCGGTTGTGTTTTGGCTAACTCAATCCGAAATATTGTGAAAGCCTCTGTGTTTGTGTTTTCTGGATATTATCGATGGACTTTATTGTTTTGAATGTTTTTATCAGGGAACATTTAATTTTGTACCGCAGAAACTTCAATTGTTTCATCATGGGGACACCAGCTGAACATATTCGTATTTTCTGGGGAGAAAGCTAGAGGAACTGCGGCAAACAAACATGATATTTCTGTTTGTATAGATGACATTTTATGCACTTGCCTAACGAAAAGACTTTGTATTCTGCAAAACCATTTTTACTGTGATTTTCTCAGTCCATTGCATACGAATTCCACAACAGTTTGTCAGGATGTGAATGGATGAAACCGGAAATATCTGGTTTTGTTCTGACTAACTCAATCCCAGATTTTGCTACAGCCTCTGTGTTTGTGTATTTCTGTTATTATACACGGACTTTATTGTTTTGAATATTTTTATCGGGGAACATTTTATTTTGAGCTTGGATACAGTAATTGGTTCCACATGTAAACACCAGCTCTATATATTCATATTTTTTAGGGAGAAAGCTAGAGGAACTGCGGCAAACACACATGATATTTATGTTTGTGTAGATGACATTTGATGCACTTGCCTAATGAAAAGACTTTGCTTTTCCCCAAAACCATTTTTACTGTGATTTTCTCGGTCCATTGCATACGAATTCCACACCAGTTTGTCCGGATATGACTGGATGAAACGGGAAATATCCGGTTTTTTCTTGGCTAATTCAGTCCCAGATATTGCTACAGCCTCTGTGTTTGTGTATTCCTGATATTATGCAAGGACTTTATTGTTTTGAATGTTTTTTATCCGGGAATACTAAATTTGTCCTAGGAATCACTAGTTGGTTCCACATGGAGACACCAGCTCTACACATTCCTATTTTCTAGGGAGAAAGCTAGAGGAACTGCGGTAAACAACCATGATATTTCTGTTTGTCTAGATGACATTTTATGCACTTGCCTAATGAAAAGACTTTGCTTTTCTCCAAAACCATTTGTACTGTGATTTTCTCGGTCCATTGCATACGAATTCCACACCACTTTGTCCGGATAAGACTGGATGAAACCACAAATATCCGGTTGTGTTTTGGCTAACTCAATCCGAAATATTGTGAAAGCCTCTGTGTTTGTGTTTTCTGGATATTATCGATGGACTTTATTGTTTTGAATGTTTTTATCAGGGAACATTTAATTTTGTACCGCAGAAACTTCAATTGTTTCATCATGGGGACACCAGCTGAACATATTCGTATTTTCTGGGGAGAAAGCTAGAGGAACTCCGGCAAACAAACATGATATTTCTGTTTGTATAGATGACATTTTATGCACTTGCCTAACGAAAAGACTTTGTATTCTGCAAAACCATTTTTACTGTGATTTTCTCAGTCCATTGCATACGAATTCCACAACAGTTTGTCCGGACATGACTGGATGAAACCGGAAATATCTGGTTTTGTTCTGACTAACTCAATCCCAGATTTTGCTACAGCCTCTGTGTTTGTGTATTTCTGTTATTATACACGGACTTTATTGTTTTGAATATTTTTATCGGGGAACATTTTATTTTGAGCTTGGATACAGTAATTGGTTCCACATGTAAACACCAGCTCTATATATTCGTATTTTCTAGGGAGAAAGCTAGAGGAACTGCGGCAAACACACATGATATTTATGTTTGTGTAGATGACATTTTATGCACTTGCCTAACGAAAAGACTTTGCTTTTCCCCAAAACCATTTTTACTGTGATTTTCTCGGTCCATTGCATACGAATTCCACACCAGTTTGTCCGGATATGACTGGATGAAACGGGAAATATCCGGTTTTTTCTTGGCTAATTCAGTCCCAGATATTGCTACAGCCTCTGTGTTTGTGTATTCCTGATATTATCCATGGACTTTACTGTTTTGAATGTTTTTTATCAGGGAACATTTCATTTTGTACCATTGAAACACTAATTGGTTCATCATGGGGACACCAGCTCTACATATTCGTGTTTTCTAGGGAGAATGCTAGAGGAACTGCGGCAAACAGACATGATATTTCTGTTTGTATAGATGACATTTTATGCAGCTTCTTCACTAAAAGACATTGCTTTACTCCAAAATCATTGTTACTGTGAATATCTCGGTCCATTGCATATGAATTCCACACCAGTTTGTCAGGATATGAATAATTGAAACAGAAATATCTGGTTTTGTTTTGGCTAACTCAATCCCAGATATTGCTAAAGCCTCCCTGTTTGTGTATTCCTGATATTATCCACGGTCTTTATTGTTTTGAATGTTTTTCTCTGGGAACATTTAATTTTGTGCTTGGAATCACTAATTGGTTCCACATGGAGACACCACCTCTACACAATCGTATTTTATAGAGAGAAACAAGAGGAACTGCTGCAAACATACATGATATTTCAGTTTGTATAGATGACATTTTATGCAATTCCTAACGAAAAGACTCTGCTTTTCTCCAAACCATTTTTACTGTGATTTTCTCGGTCCATTGCATATGAATTCCACACCAGTTTGTCTGGATATGACTGGATGAAACCAGAAATATCCGGATGTGTTTAGGCTAACCCAATCCGAAATATTTTGAAAGCCTCTGTGTTTGTGTTTTCTGGATATTCACGATGGATTTTATTGTTTTGGATGTTTTATCAGGGAACATTTAATTTTGTACCGTTGAAACACTAATTGGTTCATCATGGGAACACCAACCCTACATATTCATATTTTCTAGGGAGAAAGCTAGAGGAACTGCGGCAAACAAACATGATATTTCTGATTGTATAGATGACATTTTATGCACTTGCCTAACAAAAAGACTTTGCTTTTCTCCCAAAGAATTTTTACTGTGAATATCTCGGTGCATTTCATACGAATTCCACACCAGTTTACCGGATATAACTGGATGAAACCAGAAATATCCAGTTTTCTTTTTGCTAACTCAATCCCAGATATTGCTACAGCCTCTGTGTTTGTGTATTCCTGATATTATCCAAGGACTTTATTGTTTTGAATGTTTTTTATCCGGGAATACTTAATTTTGTCCTAGGAATCACTAGTTGGTTCCACATGGAGACACCAGCTCTACACATTCCTATTTTCTAGGGAGAAAGCTAGAGGAACTGCGGCAAACAAACATGGCATTTCTGTTTGTATAAATGACATTTTATGCACTTGCCTAACGAAAAGACTTTGCTTTACTCCAAAACCATTTTTACTGTGAATATCTCGGGCCATTGCACATGAATTCCCAACCACTTTTCCGGATATGACTGGATGAAACCAGAAATATATGGTTTTGTTTTGGCTAACTCAAACCCAGATATTGCTACAGCCTCTATGTTTGTGTATTCCTGATATTAACCACTGACTTTATTGTTTTGAATGTTTTTTTATCAGGCAACATTTAACTTTCTGCTTGGAAACACTAATTATTTCCACATGCAGACACCAGCTCTACACATTCGTATTTTCTAGGGAGAAAGCTAGAGGAACTGTGGCAAACAAACATGATATTTCTGTTTGTATCGATGACATTTTATGCACTTGCCTAACGAAAAGACTTTGCTTTTCACCAAAACCATTTTTACTGTAATTTTCTCGGTCCATTGCGTATGAATTCCACACCAGTTTACCGGATATGACTGAATGAAACCGGAAATATCCGGTTTCGTTTTGGCTAACTGAATCCCAGATATTGCTACAGCCTCTGTGTTTGTGTATTCCTGATATTATCGATGGACTTTATTGTTTTCAATGTTTTTATCAGGGAACATTTCATTTTGTACCGTTGAAAAACTAATTGGTTCCACATGCAGACACCAGCGCTACACATTCTTATTTTCTAGGGAGAAAGCTAGAGGAACTGCGGCAAACATACATGATATATCTGTTTGTAATGATGACATTTTATGCACTTGCCTAACGTAAAGACTTTGCTTTTCTCCAAAACCATTTGTACCGTGATTTTCTCGGTCCATTGCATACGAATTCCACACATGTTTGTCCGGATTGAGTGGATGTC
Organism: Lepus europaeus; assembly: GCF_033115175.1. NCBI lineage: Eukaryota > Metazoa > Chordata > Mammalia > Lagomorpha > Leporidae > Lepus > Lepus europaeus. The sequence continues at coordinate 414,826 of NW_026909041.1, forward strand.
ACCGGAAATATTCGGTTTTGTTTTGGCTAACTCAATCCCAAATATTGCTACAGCCTCTGTGTTTGTGTTTTCCGGATATTATCCACGGATTTTATTGTTTTGAATGTTTTTTAATTAAACTTTTATTTAATGAATATAAATTTCCAAAGTATAGCTTATGGGTTACAATGGCTTCCCCCTCCCAAAACTTTCCTCCCACCCACAACCCTCCCCCCTCCCGCTCCCTCTCTCCTTCCTATCACATCATGATTCATTTTCAATTCTCTTTATATACAAAAGATCAGTTTTGTATATATTAGGTAACGATTTCAACAGTTTTCCCCCATATAGCAACAGAAAGTAAAAAAAAAAATACTGTTAGAGTACTAGTTATAGCATTAAATAAGAGTGTACAGCACATTAAAGACCTAGATCGTACATATTTTTTAAAGCAATTAATTTTCTATGCCATTTCAAATTTAACACCAGGTGTTTGTTTTCATTTCCAATTATCTTTATATACAGAAGATCGATTCAGTATGTAATTAGTAAAGATCTCGTCAGTTTTTACCCACGCAGAACCACAAAGTGTAAAAATACTGTTTCAGTACTTGTTATAGCATCACTGCACATTAGACAACACATTAAGGACAGATCCCACACGGGATGTAAGTACACAGTGACTTCTGTTGCTGACTTAACAATTTGACACTTCTGTTCATGGCATCAGTAATCTCCCTAGGCTCTAGTCATGAGTTGCCAGGGCTATGGAAACCTTTAGAGTTCGCTGACTTTGATCTTGTTCCGATAGGGTCACAGTCAAAGTGGAAGATCTCTCCTCCCTTCAGAGAAAGGTACCTCCTTCTTTGATGGCCCCGTTCTTTCCATTGGGATCTCACTAACAGAGATCTTTCATTTAGGTCTTCTTCTTTTTTTTTCTTTTCCATGGTGTCTTGGCTTTCCATGCCTACAATACTCTCATGGGCTCTTCATTCAGATCCGAATGCCTTAAGGGCTGATTCTGAGGCCAGAGTGTTGTTTAGGACATCTGCCATTCTATGAGTCTGCTGTGTATCCCACTTCCCATGTTGGATCTTTCTCTCCCTTTTTGATTCTATCAGTTAGTATTAGCAGGCACTTGTCTTGTTTGTGTGTTCCCTTTGATTTTTAGACCTATCTAAGCAATCGAATGTGAACTGAAATTGATCACTTGGACTAGTGAGATGGCATTGGTACATGCCACCTTGATGGGATTGTATTGGAATCCCCTGGCACATTTCTAACTCCATCATTTGGGGCAAGACTGTGCATGTCCCAAATTGTGCATCTCCTCCCTCTATTTTTCCACTCTGAAATTTAACAGGGATCAGTTTTCAGTTAAAATTTAAACACCTAAGAATAATTGTGTGTTATTTACAGAGTTCAACCACTAGTACTAGAACAACAACAACAACAACAAATACTAAAAAGGATAAAGTATTACATTGTACATCTAGAGTCAGGACAAAAGCTGATCAGGTCATTGTTTCTTATAGTGTCCATTTCACTTCAACAGGTTTCCCCTTTGGTGCTCAGTTGTCGATGATCAGGGAAAACAAATGATATTTGTCTCTTTGGGAATGGCTTAATTCACTCAGCATGATGTTTTCCAGATCCCTCCATCTTGTTGCAAATGACTGGGTTTCATTGTTCCTTACTGCTGTATAGTATTCTATGGAGTACATGTCCCATAATTTCTTTATCCAGTCTACTGTTGATGGGCATTTGGGTTGGTTCCAGGTCTTAGCTATTGTGAATTGAGCTGCAATAAATATTAATGTGCAGATGGCTTTTTTATTAGCCAAATTAATTTCCTTTGGGTAAATTCCAAGGAGTGGGATGGCTGGGTTGTAAGGTAGGGTTATGTTCAGGTTTCTGAGGAATCTCCAGACTGACTTCCATAGTGGCTTAACCAGTTTGCATTCCCACCTCCAGTGGGTTAGTGTCCCTTTTTCACCACATCCTCTCCAGCATCTATTGTTGGTAGATTTCTGGATGTGAGCCATTCTCACCGGGGTGAGGTGAAACCTCATTGGGTTTTGATTTGCATTTCTCTGATTGCTAGTGATCTTGAACATTTTTTCATGTGTCTGTTGGCCATTTGGATTTCCTCTTTTGAAAAATGTCTATTTAGGTCCTTGGCCCATCTCTCAAGTGGGTTGTTTGTTCTGTTGTTGTGGATTTTCTTGATTTCTTTGTAGATTCTGGTTATCAACCCTTTATCTGTAGTATAGTTTGCAAATATGTTTTCCCATTCTGTCGGTTGCCTCTTCACTTTCCTGACTGTTTCTTTTGAAGTACAGAAACTTCTCAATTTGATGCAATCCCAAATGTTAATTTTGGTTTTGACTGCCTGTGCTCCTGGGGTCTTTTCCAAGAAGTCTTTGCCTGTACCTATATCTTGCAGGGTTTCTCCAATGCTCTCTAATAATTTGATGGTTTCAGGTCGTAGATTTAAGTTTTTAATCCACGTTGAGTGAAATTTTGTGTAAGGTGAAAGGTATGGGTCTTGCTTCAAGCTTCTGCACATGGAAATCCAATTTTCCCAGTACCATTTATTGAATAGATTGTCCTTATTCCAGGGATTAGTTTTGGATCTTTAGTCAAATATAAGTTGGCTGTAGATGTTTGGATTGATTTCTGGCGTTTCTATTCTGTTCCATTGGTCTATCCATCTGTTTCTGTACCAGTACCATGCTGTTTTGATAACAACTGCCCTGTAGTATGCCTTGAAATCTGGTATTGTGATGCCTCCGGCTTTGTTTTTGTTGTACAAGATTGCTTTGGGTATTCAAGGTCTTCTGTGTCTCCATATGAATTTCAGCATCATTTTTTCCAGATCTGAGAAGAATGTCTTCGGGATCTTGATTGGTATTGCATTGAATGTATAAATTGCTTTTGGGAGAGTAGACATTTTGATGATATTGATTCTTCCAATCCATGAGCATGGAAGATTTCTCCATTTTTTGTATCCTCTTCTATTTATTTCTGTAAGGTTTTGTAGTTTTCATCGTAGAGATCTTTAACATCCTTGGTTAAGTTTATTCCAAGGTATTTGATTGTTTTTGTAGCTATTGTGAATGGGATTGATCTTAGCAGTTCTTCCTCAGCCGTGGCATTGCCTGTGTATATATACAAAGGCTGTTGATTTTTGTGCATTGATTTTATATCCTGCTACTTTGCCAAACTCTTCGATGAGTTCCAGTAGTCTCTTAGTAGAGTTCTTTGGGTCCCCTAAATAAAGAATCATATCATCTGCAAAGAGGGATAGTTTGAGTTCTTCCTTCCCGATTTGTATCCCTTTAATTTCTTTTTCTTGCCTAATAGCTCTGGCTAAGACTTCCAGAACTATATTGAAGAGCAGTAGTGAGAGTGGGCATCCCTGTCTGGTACCAGATCTCAGCGGAAATGCTTCCAACTATTCCCCATTCAATAGGATGGTGGCCGTGGGTTTTTCATATATTGCTTTGATTGTATTGAGGAATGTTCCTTCCATACCCAGTTTGCTTAGAGTTTTCATCATGAAAGGGTGTTGTATTTTATCAAATGCCTTCGCTGCGTCTATTGAGAGAATCATATGGTTTTTCTTCTGTAGCCTGTTAATGTAGTGTATTACGTTGATTGTTTTGCAGACGTTGAACCATCCTTGCATACCAGGGATAAATCCCACTTGGTCTGGGTGGATGATGTTTCTGATGTGTTGTTGCATTCTATTGGCCAGAATTTTATTGAGTATTTTTGCATCTATGATCATCAGGGATATTGGTCTGTAATTCTCTTTCAATGCTGCATCTTTTTCCGGCTTAGGAATTAAAGTGATGCTGGCTTCATAGAAAGAATTTGGGAGGATTCCCTCTTTTACGATTGTTCTGAATAGTTTGAGAAGAATTGGTGTTAGTTCTTCTCTAAATGTCTGGTAGAACTCAGCAGTGAATCCATCTGGTCCTGGGCTTTTCTTTGTTGGGAGGGCCTTTATTACTGTTTCAATTTCTGTGTCAGTTATGGGTCTGTTTAGGTTTCCTATGTCTTCCTGGCTCAATTTAGGTAGGTTGTATGTGTCCAAGAATCTATCCATTTCTGATAGATTTCCCTGTTTGCTGGCATACAAGTCCTTGTAGTAATTTCTGATGATTCTTTTTATTTCTGTGGTGTCTGTTGTTATGTTTCCTTTTTCATCTCTGATCCTATTGATTTGGGTCTTTTTTTAGTTAGTTGGGCCAATGGGGTGTCAATTTTGTTTATTTTTTCCAAAAACCAGCTCCTTGTTTGGCTGATTTTTTGTAATGTTTTTTTGGATTCAATCCTGTTGATTTCTTCTTTGATTTTAATTATTTCCCTTCTTCTACTGGGTTTGGGTTTGGTTTGCTGCAGATTTTCTAGATCCTTGAGATGACTTGAAAGCTCATCTATTTGGTGCCTCTCCAATTTCTTGATGTAGGCACCTATTGATATAAATTTTCCTCTTAACACTGCTTTTGTTGTATCCCATAGGTTTTGGTATGTTGTGCTGTTATCCTCATTTACTTCCAGAAAATTTTTGATTTCTCTTTTAATTTCTTCTATGACCCATTGTTCATTCAGGAGCATGTTGTTCAATCTCCATGTGTTTGCACGTGCTCTGGGGATTCCCGAGTTGCTAATTTCCAATTTCATTCCTTTGTGGTCTGAGAAGCTGCATGGTATGATTCTAATTCTCTTGAATTTGCTGAGACTTGCTTTATGGCCTAGTATGTGGTCAATCCTAGAGAAGGTTCCATATACTGCTGAGAAGAATGTAAAGTCCTTAGATGTAGGATGAAATGTTCTGTAGATATCTGTTAGATCCATTTGGGCTATAGTGTCATTTAAATCTGCTGTCTCCTTGTTGATCTTCTGTCCTGTTGATCTGTCTATCTCTGAGAGTGGAGTATTGAAGTCCCCCAGTACTATTGTATTGGGGTCTAAGTCTCCCTTTAAGTCCCTTAACAAGTCTTTTAAATAAGCTGGTGCCCTGTGATTAGGTGCATATACATTGATAATTGTTACATCTTCCTGTTGAATGAATCCCTTAATCATTAAATAGTGCCCCTCTTTGTCTCTCCTGACAGTTTTTGTGGTAAAGTTTATGTTGTCCGATATTAAGATGGCTACGCCCGCTCTTTTTTCATTTCTGTTGGCATGGTATATCTTTTTCCAGCCTTTCACTTTCAGTCTGTATGGATCATTGTTGGAAAGATGAGTTTCTTGTAAGCAGCAAAAAGATGGGTTTTGTTCCTTAACCCAATCAGCCAATCGGTGTCTTTTAACTGGACAGTTCAAGCCATTAACATTCAATGTGACTATTGAGAAGGAGTAACTTTGCCCTGCCATTTGCCAAAGATATTTTCTACTATCTGGTTTGAGATTCCTGTGATCTTTTGCTGTGAGGTTTCCTTCCTTTACCTTCCTTCATATTGGTGAACGTGTTTCTGTGTTTCTGTATGTAACACATCTTTAAGCATCTTTTGCAGGGCTGGACAAGTGGCGACAAATTCTTTCAATTTCTGTTTGCTGTGAAAGGTCTTTATTTCACCTTCATTCACAAATGAGAGCTTTGCAGGATATAATATTCTGGGCTGGCAGTTTTCCTCTCTTAGTACCTGGGCTATATCTCGCCATTCTTTCCTGGCTTGTAGGGTTTCTGATGAGAAGTCAGCTGTAAGTCTAATTGCAGATTCCTCTGAGAGTAATCTGGCGTTTCTCTCTTGCACATTTTAGGATCTTTTCTTTGTGTTTCACTGTGGTGAATTTGATTACGACGTGTCGTGGTGAGGATCTCTTTTGATCATGTTTATTAGGGGTTCTATGAGATTCCTGTACTAGGATGCCTCTGTCCTTCTCCAAACCTGGGAAATTTTCTGCTAGTATCTCACTAAAAAGGCCTTCTAATCCTTTCTCCCTTTCCATGCTTCGGTGTTTGTGTATTCCTGATATTATCCACGGACTTCATTGTATTGAATGCTTTTTATCAGGGAACATTGAATTTTGTACCGTAGAATCTTCAATTGGATCATCATGGGGACACCAGCTGAACATATTCATATTTCTATGGAGAAAGCTAGAGGAACTGCAGCAAACATGATATTTCTATTTGTATTGATGATATTTTATGCACTTGCCTAATGAAAGACTTTGCTTTTCTCCAAAACCATAGATACTGTGATTTTCTTGGTCCATTGCATACGAATTCCACACCAGTTTGTCCGGATATGACTGGATGAAACCGGAAATATCCGGTTTTATTTTGGATAATTCAATCCCAGATATTGCTACAGCCTCTGCGTTTGAGTATTCCTGATATTATCCACGGACTTCATTGTTTGAATGTTTCTATCAGGGAACATTTAATTTTGTACCGTTGAAACACTCATTGGTTCATCATGTGAACACCAGCTCTACACATTCTTATTTTCTCGGGAGAATGCTAGAAAAATGCGGCCCACAAACATGATATTTATGTTTGTGTAGATGACAATTTATGCAATTGCCTAACGAAATGACTTTGCTTTTCTCCAAAACCATTTTACTGTGATTTTAACGATCCATTGCATATGAATTCCACACAAGTTTCTCCGCATATGACTGGATGAAAATGGAAATATCCAGTTTTGTTTTGCCTAACTCACTCGCAGATATTGCTACAGCCTCTGTGTTTGCTTTTTCTGTATGTTATCACAGACTTTATTGTTTTGAATGTTTTTCATCGGGGAACATTTTATTTTGAGCTTGGATAGAGTAATTGGTTCCACATGGAGACACCAGATCTATACATTCGTATTTTCTAGGGAGAAAGCTAGAGGAACTGCGGCAAAAAAACATCATATTTCTGTTTGTATCAATGATATTTTATGCACTTGCCTAATGAAAAGACTTTGCTTTTCTCCGAAACCATTTTTACTCTGATTTTCTCGATCCATTGCATACGAATTCCTAAGCACTTTGTCCGAATACGACTGGATTGAAACAGAAATATCCGGTTGTGTATTCGCTAACTCAATCCGAAATATTGTGAAAGCATCTGTGTTTGTGTTTTCTGGATATTATTGATGGACTTTATTATTTTGAATTGTTTTATCTGGGAACATTTAATTTTGTACCGTTGAAACACTAATTGGTATCATGGAGACACCAGCTCTATACATTCGTATTTTCTAGGGAGAAAGCTAGAGGAACTGCGGCAAACAAACTTGATATTTCTGTTTGTATAGATGACATTTTATGCACTTGGCTAACATAAAAACTTTGCTTTTCTCCAAAACCATTTTTACTGTGATTTTCTCGGTCCGTTGCATCCGAATTCCACACCAGTTACTTCGGATATGACTGGATGAATCCAGAAATATCTCGTTGTGTTTTGGATAATTCAATCTGAAAGATTGCTACAACCTCGGTGTTTGTTTATTCCTGATATTATCCACAGACTCTATTATTTTGAATGTTATTTTTTTCAGGGAACATTTGCATTTGTGCTTGGAAACACTAGTTGGTTCCACATGGAGACACCTGCTCTACACATTCGTATTTTCTAGGGAGAAAGCTAGAGGAACTGCGGCAAACAAACATGATATTTCTGTTTGTCTAGATGACATTTTATGCCTTCCCTAAAGAAAAGACGTTGCTTTTCTCCAAAACCATTTTTACTCTGATTTTCTCGGTTCATTGCATGCGAATTTCACACAACTTTGTCTGGATATGACTGGATGAAACCAGAAATATCCGGATTTGTATTGGCTAACTCAATCCCAGATATTGCTACAGCATCTTTGTTTGTGCATTCCTGACATTATCCACGGACTTTATGGTTTTGAATGGTTTTTTTCAGGGAACATTTGATTTTGGGCTTGGAAACACTAATTGGTTAAACATGGAGACACCAGCTCTACACATCCGTATTTTCTAGGGAGAAAGCTAGAGGAACTGTGGCGAACAAACATGATATTTCGGTTTCTATCGATGACACTTTATGCACTTGCCTAACGAAAAGACTTTGCTTTTCTCCAAAACCATTTTTACTGTGATTTTTTCGGTCCATTGCATGCGAATTCCACACCACTTTGTCCGGATATGACTGGATGAATCCAGAAACATCCAGTTGTGTTTTGGCTAACTCAATCCCAGATATTGCGACAGCCTCTGTGTTTGTGTATTCCTCATATTATACACGGACTTTATTGTTTTGAATGTTTTTTTTTCAGGGAACATTTAATTTTGAGCTTGGATACAGTAATTGGTTCCACATGGAGAAACCAGCTCTACACATTAGTATTTTCTAGGGAAAAAGCTAGAGGAACTGCGGCAAACAACATGATATTTCTGTTGGTCTAGATGACATTTTATGCACTTGCCTAACGAAAAGACTTTGCTTTTCTCCAAAACCATTTGTACTGTGATTGTCTCGGTCCATTGCATATGAATTCCACAGGAGTTTGTCCGGATATGACTAGATGAAACCGGAAATATCTATTTTTGTTTTGGCTAACTCAATCCCAGATATTGCAACAGCCTCTGTGTTTGTGTTTTCTGGATATAATCAATGGATTTTATTGTTTTGAATGTTTTTATCAGGGAAAATTTAATTTTGTACCATAGAAACACTAATTGGTTCATCCTGGGGACACCAGCTCTACACATTCATATTTTCTTGGGAGAAAGCTAGAGGAACTGCGGCAAACAAACATGATATTCATGTTTGTGTAGATGACATTTCATGCACTTGCCTAACGAAACGACTTTGCTTTTCTCCAAAACCGTTTTTACTGTGATTTTCTCAGTCCATTGCATAGGAATTCCACACACTTTTTCCGGATATGACTTGATGAAACCGGAAAATTCCAGCTGTGTTTTGTGTAACCCAATCCGAAATATTTGAAACCCTTTGTGTTTGTGTTTTCCGGATATTATCGATAGAATTTATTGTTTTGAATGTTTTAATCAGGGAACATTTAATTTTGTACCGTAGAAACACTAATTGGTTCATCATGGAAACACCAGCTCTACACATTCATATTTTCTAGGGAGAATGCTAGAAGAACTGCGGCAAACAATCATGATATTTCTGTTTGTATAGATGACATTTTATGTACTTGCCTAACGAAAAGAATTTGCTTTTCTCCTAAAACCATTTTTACTGTGAATATCTCGGTCCATGGCATACGAATTGCACACCAGTTTGTCAGGATATGACTGGATGAAACCGGAAATATCCCGTTTTGTTTTGATTAAGTCAAACCCAGATATTACTACAGCCTCTGTGTTTGTGTTTTCCGGATATTATCCATGGACTTTATGGTTTTGAATGTTTTTTATCAGGGAACATTTAATTTTGTGCTTGGAAACACTATTTGGTTCATCATGGGGACACCAGCTCTACACATTCATAATTTCTATGTAGAAAGCTAGAGGAACTGTGACAAACAAACATGATATTTCTGTTTGTATCCATGACATTTTACGCACTTGCTTAACGAAAAGACTTTGCTTTTCTCCAAAACCATTTTTACTGTGATTTTCTCGGTCCATTTCATACGAATTCCAACCCACTTTGTCCGGATATGACTGGATGGAACCAGAAATATCTGGTTGTGTTTTGGCTAACTCTATTGGAAATATTGTGAAAGCCTCTGTGTTTGTGTATTCCTGATGTTATCCACGGAATTCATTTTTTTGAATGTTTTTTATCAGGGAACATTTAATTTTGTACCGTTGAAACACTAATTCTTTCCACATGGAGACACCAGGTCTGCACATTCGTATTTTCTAGGGAGAAAGCCTGAGGAACTGAGGCAAACAAACATGATATTTATGTTTTTGTAGATGACGTTTTATGCACTTGCCTAATGAAAAGACTTTGCTTTTCTCCAAAACCATTTTTACTGGGATTTTCTCGGTCCATTGCATAAGAATTCCACACCAGTTTGTCTGGATATGACTGGATTAAAGCAGAAATATCCGGTTGTGTTTTTTTGGCTAACTCAGCTGAAATATTGTGATAGCCTCTGTGTTTGAGTTTACTGGATATTCTCAACGGACTTTATTTATTTGAATGTTTTTCAGGGAATATTTAATTTTGTACCGTAGAAACACTAATTGGTTCATCATGGGGACACCAGCTCTACACATTCCTATTTTCTTGGGAGAATGTTAGAGGAACTGCAGCAAACAAACAGAATATTTATATTTATGTAGATGACATTTTATGCACTTGCCTAACGAAAAGACTTTGCTTTTCTCCAAAACCATTTGTACTGTGATTTTCTCGGTCCATTGTATATGAATTACACGCCACTTTGTCCGGATATGACTGGATGAAACCGGAAATATCCTTTTTTTTTTTTTTTGCTAACTCAATCCCAAATATTGCTACAGCCTCTCTGTTTGTTTTTTCTGGATATTATCCTCAGACTTTATTGTTTTGAATGTTTTTTAACAGAGAACATTTTATTTTGAGCTTGGATACAGTAATTGGTTCCACACGGAGACACCAGCTCTACATATTCGTAGCTTCTAGGGAGAAGCCTAGAGGAACTACGGGAAACAAACATGATATTTCTGTTTATATCAATGACATTTTATGCACTTGCCCAATTAAAAGACTTTGCTTTTCTCCAAAACCATTTGTACTGTGATTTTCTCGGTTCATTGCATACGAATTCCACACGAGTTTGTCCGGATGTGACTGTATGAAACCATAAATATCCTGTTGTGTTTTCGCTAACTCAATCCAAAATATTGCCACAGCCTCTGTGTTTGTGTTTTCTGGATATTATCGATGGACTTTATTGTTTTGAATGTTATTGTCAGGGAACATTTAATTTTTTACCATAGAAACACTAATTGGTTCATCATGAGGACACCAGCTCTACACATTTGTATTTTCTAGGGAGAAAGCTGGAGGAACTGCGGCAAACAAACATGATATTTCTGTTTGTATAGATGACATTTTATGCACTTGCCTAACGAAAGGACATTGCTTTTCATGAAAACCATTTTTACTGTGATTTTCTTGGTCCATTGCATACGAATTCGACACCAGTTTGTCTGGATATGACTGGATGAAACCAGAAATATCCGTTTTTTTTTTTTTTAGCAAACTCAATCACTGATATTTTTACCACCTCTGTGTTTGTGAATTCCTGATATTACCCACAGACTTTATTGTTTTGAATGTTTTTTATCAGGGAACATTTAATTTTGTGCTGCGAAACACTAGTTGGTTCCACATGGAGACACCAGCTCTACTTATTTGTATTTTCTGCAGAGAAAGCTAGAGGAACTGCGGCAAACAAACATGATATTTCTGTTTGTATAGATGACATGTTATGCACTTGCCTAACTTTAAGATTTTGCTTTTCTCCAAAAGCATTTTTACTGTGATTTTGTTGGTCCCTTGCATACGAATTCCACACTACTTTGTCTGGATATGACTGGAAGAAACCAGAAATATCTGGTTCTGTTTTGGCTAACTCAATCCAAAATATTGCTAAAGGCTCTGTGTTTTTGTTTTCTGGATATTATCGATGGACATATTGTTTTGAATTTTTTTAACAGGGAACATTTATTTTGTGCTTGGAAACAATAATTGGTTCCACATGGAGACACCAGCTGAACAGATTCGTATTTTCTAGGTAGGAAGCTAGAGGAACTGCAGAAAACAAACATGATATTTCTGTTTGTCTAGATGACATTTTATGCCTTGACTTACGAAATGACTTTGCTTTTCTCCAAAACCATTTTTACTATGATTTGCTCGGTCCATTGTATACAATTTGCACAAGACTTTCTGTGGATATGACTGGGTTAAACCGGAAATATCCGGTTTTGTTTTGGCTAACTCATTCCGAAATATTGCTACAGCCTCTGTGTTTGTGTATTCCTGATATTATCCACGGACTTTATTTTTTTCAATTTTTTTGTTAGAATGTTTTTATCAGGGAACATTTAATTTTGAAACTTTGAAATACTAATTAGTTCCACATGCAGACAGCAGCTCTACACATTCATATTTTCTAGGGAGAAAGCTAGAGGAACTGCGGCAAACATACATGATATTTCTGTTTGTAATGATGACATTTTATGCACTTGCCTAACGAAAAGACTTTGATTTTCTCCAAAACCATTTTTACTCTGATTTTCTCGGTCCATTGCATACCAATTCCACACCAGTTTGTCCGGATATATTGGATGAAACCGGAAATATCCGGATTTGTTTGGCTAACTCAATCCCAGATATTGTTACCTCCTCTTTGTTTGTGTATTCCTGATATTATCCACGGACTTTATTTATTTTGAATGTTTATTATCAGGGAACATTTAATTTTGTGCTTGGAAACTCTAATTGATTCCACATGGAGACACCAGCTCTACACATTCGTGTTTTCTATAGAGAAAGCTAGAGGAACTACTGCAAACAAACAGGATATTTCTGTTTGTATCGATGATATTTTATCTACTTGCGTAATGAAAAGACTTTGCTTTTCTCCAAAAACATTTTTTGTTTTCTTTTTGGTTTTTCTTGTTTTTTTAATTTTTATTTAATGAATATAAATTTCCAGTGTACAGCTTATGGATTACAATAGCTTCCCCCTACCATAATTCCCTCCCACACGCAACCCTCCCCTCTCCTGCTCCCTCTCCACTTCCATTTGCATCAAGATTCATTTTCAATTTTCTTTATATACAGAAGATCAATTTAGTATAAAGATTTCAACAGTTTGCACCCACATAGAAACACAAAGTTTGAGTACTAGTTATAGCATTAAATCAAAATGTACAGCACATTAAGGACAGAGATCCCACATGAGGAGCAAGTGCACAGTGGCTCCTGTTGTTGACCCACCAAAATGACACTCTACTTTATGGCGCCAGTAACCACCCTAGGCTGTTGTCATGAGTTGCCAAGGCTAAGGAAGCCTTCCAAATTTGCTGACTCTGATCATATTTAGACCAGGTCATAAAAGACAGAGTGAGGATAGTAAGCAATGATCCTAAGAGTGGCATTTACCAGGTTTGAACAATTATACAGCATTAAGTGGGGAAGAGGACCATCAGAACACATAGATTGGGAGTAGAGCCATTGGTGGTAGAGTAGAGGTTATGATTACAAAGGAATGAGGCCCAAGTGTGCTAGACAGGGCCTAGAACAAAGGACAGAGTCATTATTAGAGGAGCTAAGAAAGGTGCTAAGTTACAAGTAATTTTTCTGATTGAGAGGCAAATAGAACCTGATAGAAGGGTCTTGATAATAATCTGGTGGGCTTTAGGCCTTGTAAATTCAGAGGCCCAGACCTATCTATCTCTTCACATGGGGTATATCCTAAGGGAGGTGTGAACCTCCTAGGGGAAGGCACTCTGTTGACTTTCATTACTTGGCTGGCCTGGGAGGAGAGCTGGCCAGGTAAAAGGCAGGGGGCATCTCTAACAAGAAATTTACAGTTCTGCCTGCAATGTTGCTGACCCTACTTGACCATACCCTCGGCTGCAGTGGTCACTGTGGAAGCTGGGCTGAGTGAAGGGCTTTTCAGCTTAGAGTCAATAAGATCTGTGGCTCTGACCTGGGCATCCTTCAACTCCAGGGCAGGTCCATTTCCAGTGATCCAACTCTTGGCAGAGCTGCCAGGGCTCTTCACAAGCTGACTTCTGCTGAAGCCCAGGCTTACCACATTGAAAGCCACTGCAGTGGACTGGCCTGTTGGGTCTCCTTGAGGGCAGATCACTGTACAGAACAGCCATTAATAGGCCTGCCACCCATTGCTTCTGATGCCAAGCTTTCTTTACCTCCTGGTTTGTGTTAAAGCAGACCAGAGGATGCAAGTCAAGGGAGTGCCCGTGTCCCATCTCTAATCTTCAGTGGCCTGAACTACAAGTCTATAGTCACAGGCATGTTCTGTAGTAGTTTTTCTAAGGTAGACAATGCCCATGAGGAAAATTATATTCTCACTTAAAAACTTTCTTTCAGCCGGCGCCGTGGCTCAACAGGCTAATCCTCCGCCTTGCGGCACCGGCACACTGGGTTCTAGTCCCGGTCGGGGAACCGATCCTGTCCCGGTTGCCCCTCTTCCAGGCCAGCTCTCTGCTGTGTCCAGGGAGTGCAGTGGAGGATGGCCCAAGTGCTTGGGCCCTGCACCCCATGGGAGACCAGGATAAGCACCTGGCTCCTGCCATCAGAACAGCACGGTGCGCCGGCCGCAGCGCGCTACCGCGGCGGCCATTAGAGGGTGAACCAACGGCAAAGGAAGACGTTTCTCTCTGTCTCTCTCTCTCTCACTGTCCACTCTGCCTGTCAAAAATAAAAAAAAAAACTTTCTTTCCCTTTGGTCTGAAAGGGAGGTTTTTTCTACTTACTGTATACTTCGCTGATGGCCAAGTGAATCTAGCTATGAAATTATTATTTAAGTTCTTATTTTGTCTATGCTCTTACAGAAAAATGTTAGCCATCTCTTTTATAAGGTCTAAAGATTAAATTGTGCATCCTACAGATTCCTTTATAATAGAATTAGTTTCCTACCTTGAAGAGATAGAGAAATGAAAGAACAAGTTGGGCTTAGAATAGAGAAATGAGGGAGCAAGTCCTAGATCGCTTGCTGACAATAGCAATATTACATGAATACTTAGCAATCCGTTTCAACCATTAGATAACAACTTAAGAAAACATTTACCAGAAGGTCCAATGCCTTCTATAAATTTTAAGAATCATGTATTTGAAAACACCTCTTAAATATCTAACATGGTGTAGTTTGTTTAGCCAGTAAACTTAAGCACAACCATCTAAAATGTTTTTAGTTTCTTTCTACCAACACCTTTAAAACATATGATACACAGATTCAGGTCACACAAATTAAAATGTATCTTTGATTGATTTTAGCAGCTTAAATTTATGGACAATCTTATCTATAAGCCATTTAAAATAAAACTCTTAATAAAATTTCCCCATGTGGACATACAATATGTACACACATATAACATAGCATAATAGACCAATATAGCAATTTTAATAATAGCTTTTAAAATCTTTAACTCTTTTTGTAGATTGCCAATTGATTTGAATTGCTTTTTGTTTTTAGTAACCTCAGTTAACCATACTTTCTCTCATTTGGTACTGTTAATACATTATTGGCTTCATCTGTTTACAGAGCCATCCCAAAGTATTGAATACAATAGAAGTGGCTGGAAAAAGTCCATAGGAACCTATAGGAGGACAGCTAAACACAGAACCAACAACGCTTTAGTTTTATGAGCAGCACATCATATATAACTATGGATGACAAAAGACTTTAAGTCGCCATGTTTAAAATTATAAACTCATCAACCAACAAGAGGCACTTGCTTCCTTCACAGTATTTTTGAAAGCACCTGTAGGATTTTACAAGTATTTAACCCTTTTTGTCCTCTGGGGCTTTCTCATTAAGATAACTATCATGTCTAGGAACACAAGATCATTAGACTTTTTAATTCTCAAACATTTGTATTAATAGCATTTTCCATTATAGAAACTTAAATCTGGTACCACATCACATCTTGACAGTCCTTCTAATATACTCCAAATAGACTGATTAGTTGGTGTCTCTATAAGATGAGAGACATAGGTCCTTCGATTTTTTCAGTTGGGCCCAAACTGGAAAAACCAAAGTCAAGGATTTACTGGAAATTTTAGAGACCAGATTGTTTGAAACTTTGATTTTTTGAATGCCTGTCAAGAATGCCAATAAGGCTCAAAATCCAAAATATCTGGTTGAAATAAGATTCCTTAAAATCATGACATAACATAGACCAAATGTGATCATTGTTACAGGTGATTATTCAAATCTTTGAAAATAAGCACATATTCAAATAACCCATAGCACTTAATAAAAATTCAGCTGTTTTTGAACAATTAGAATTTAACAGACATCAAGAGAACATAATAGATTACTTTAACACATTGATTTAACAGAGCATCAGAGTTTAATTCTATGTCAAAGAGAAATTGAGCTTCCTGTGATCTTTTGCTGTGAGGTTTCCTTCCTTTACCTTCTTTCATACTGGTGACCATGTTTCTGTGTTTCTGTGTGTAACACATTTTTAAGCATCTTTTGCAGGGCAAGATGAGTGGCAACAAATTCTTTCAGTTTCTGTTTGCTATGAAAAGTCTTAATTTCTTTTTATTTTTCCTCAGTAAGACACAAATCTGGAAACCAGAAAGGAAAGATGGACAGATTAGACTACCCACTCCTAAATTTTAAATTATCTTTTTTTAAATTTTTTTAATTAAACTTTTATTTAATGAATATAAATTTCCAAAGTACAACTTATGGGTTACAATTGCTTCCCCCCTCCCATAACTTCTCTCCCGCCCGCAACCCTCCCTTTTCCCGCTCCCTTTCCCCTTCCATTCATGTAAAGATTCATTTTCAAATCTCTTTGTATACAGAAGATCAGTTTAGTATATATTAGGTAAAGATTTCAACATATTGCCCATATAGCAACATAAAGTGAAAAAACTACCATTGGCTTACTAATTATAGCATTAAATAGCACTGTACAGCACATTAAAGACAGACAACCTACATAATTTTTTTCAGATTAATTAATTTTCTATGCCATTTCCATTTTTACACCAGGTTGTTTTTTTTTTTTCATTTCCAATTCTCTTTATATACAGAAGATCACTTCAGTATCTAATTAGTAAAGACCTCATAAGTTTGTGCCCACACAGAAACGCAAAGTATAAAAATACTGTTTCAGTACTAGTTGTAGCATCACTTCGCTTTAGACGACACATTAGGGACAGATCCCACATGGGGTGTAAGTACACAGTGACTCCTGTTGCTGATTTAACAATTTGACACTCCTGTTCATGGCGTCAGTAATCTCCCTAGGCTCTAGTCATGAGTTGCCAGGGCTATGGAAGCCTTTAGAGTTCGCTGACTTTGATCTTATTCCCATAGGGTCATAGTCAAAGTGGAAGTTCTCTCCTCCCTTCGGAGAAGGGTACCTCCTTCTTTGATGGCCCCGTTCTTTCCACTGGGATCTCACTCACAGAGATCATTCATTTAGGTCTTTTTTTTTTCCATGATATCTTGGCTTTCCATACCTGCTATACTCTCATGGGCTCTTCCGCCAGATCCGAATGCCTTAAGGGCTGATTCTGACGCCAGAGTGTTGTTTAGGACATCTGCCATTCTATGAGTCTGCTGTGTATCCCACTTCCCATGTTGGATCTTTCTCTCCCTTTTTGATTCTATCAGTTAGTATTAGCAGATACTTGTCTTGTTTGTGTGATCTCTTTGACTCTTAGACCTATCAGAGCTATCAATTGTGAGCTGAAATTGATCACTTGGACTAGTGCGATGGCATTGGTACATGCCACCTTGATGGGATTGTGTTGGAATCCCCTGGCACATTTCTAACTCCACCATTTGCGGCCAGTCCGATTGAGCATGTTCCAAATTGTTCATCTCCTCCCTCTCTTTTTCCACTCTTAGATTTAACAGGGATCACTTTTCAGTTAAAATTTAAACACCTAGAATAATTGTATGTTAATTACTGAGTTCAACCAATAGTACTAGAACAACAACAACAACAACAAATACTAAAAAGGATAAAGTATTACATTGTACATCTAAAGTCAGGACAGGAGCTGATCAATTCATTGTTGCTTATAGTGTCCATTTCACTTAACAGGTTTCCCCTTTGGCGCTCAGTTGTCACCGATCAGGGAAAACAAATGATATTTTTCTCTCTGGGACTGGCTTAATTCACTCAGCATGATGTTTTCCAGATTGCTCCATCTTGTTGCAAATGACTGGGTTTCATTGTTTCTTACTGCTGTATAGTATTCTATGGAGTACATGTCCCATAATTTCTTTATCCAGTCTACTGTTGATGGTAATTTCACCTTCATTCACAAATGAGAGCTTTGCAGGATATAGTATTCTGGGCTGGCAGTTTTTCTCTCTTAGTACCTGGGCTATGTCTCGCCATTCCCTTCTAACTTATAGGGTTTCTGATGAGAAGTCTGCTGTGAGTCTGATTGGAGATCCTCTAAGAGTAATCTGACGTTTCTCTCTTGCACATTTTCGGATCTTTTCTTTATGTTTCACTGTGGTGAGTTTGATTACAACATGTCGTGGTGAGGATCTCTTTTGGTCATGTTTATTAGGGGTTCTATAAGCTTCCTGTACTAAGATGCCTCTATCCTTCTCCAAACCTGGGAAATTTTCTGCTAGTATCTCACTGAAAATGCCTTCTAATCCTTTCTCCCTCTCCATGCCTTCAGGAACTCCTAGAACCCGAATGTTGGGTTTTTTAATAGTATCCTGTGGATTCCCGACAATATTTTTTAGATTTCTAATTTCTTCTTCTTTCCTTCGGTTTGCCTGTTTCCTTTCCTGTTCTCTGTCTTCTAAGTCTGATATTCTCTCTTCTGCTTCGCCCATTCTGTTTTTAAGGCTCCCTAATGTGTTTGTCAGTTGATCTATTGAATTCTTCATTTCATTATGATTTCTCGTCACTATCACCATTTCTTGTTCCACTAGTTGTTTCATTTCATTTTGATTCCTCCTTAATATTTCACTTTCACGAGAGAGATTTTCTATCTTGCCAATAAGGATTTCTGTAGTTCAAGAATTTGTTTTTGAGAACTTCTTAATGTTCTTATCAATTTTTTGAGATCCGCTTCTTGCATTTCTTCTATCTCATCATCTTCATAATCTTGAATTGGGGTGTCTTTTTCATTTGGGGGCGTCATAGTGTCTTCCTTGTTCTTGTTACCTTGGTTTTTGCGTTTGTTGTTTGGCATGTTGGAGATATTTGGTTTCTTCACTGTGGTGCTTTTTCTTGTTACACTATGGCTCTATATTAAGTGGACTGTCTGCTTTCAGTGGAGCCTTAGATGCTTGAGATGAGTGTGGACTGGGAGCTGTGTTTGGTTCCTCAGGGTTGAGGGTGTGTCAAAGATGACACTCCCAGGTTAGGCGTGGTAAATCTCTCTTTCTTTTTTTGATTCAAAAGGGAAGTAATTCCGCACAGCTGAATGTAATTGGAGGTAGTTAGCAGGCAAATGATATACCCACAGGAGCCAGAGATTGGAAGCTCTTTCCTAAGGACCACACAGGGAATCTCTGCTGCCCTCAGTGTGGGCTCCAATTCTCCTGCAGTCTCCCACTGGGTTTCCAAGTTAGATGCTAATCTCCTGTTATTTCACCCCTCCCCCCAGAGTCAGGTTTTTCTGCTAGGCTCAGGGCTAGTGCAGACCTGAGGTCACCCTGCTTATGACGTATGTCCAAAATGGCGCCTGCTCTGTCTTGCTCGCCTTTGAGAGGTGAGCGGAGAGAGAGAAACTTGTGTCTGTATCGGTCACTTTTTTATTTTTTTCCTCTCTCTCTCTCTTCTAGTTAGCTTGGTGAATTTTTCCTCACGGAATTGCAAGCCTCATTAACTCTAGCCTCCTCTTTCCGCTTGCCCGTTGGTGTCTCGGGCTATTGAGGTTCGGCTCACTTCATGTTCCAGCGCTGGTGTGTTGAGTCTGCCACTGGTGTCCCGAACTTGGGCTCCCACGCTTTCCACGCAGGTCCACTGTGAATCACTAGTTCCGGAAAAGTTTTCTCTGCTGTTTCATCCCCTACTCTTCCTTGACACTGCAGTATCTCCACTTATATTAAACTGTCTCTCTCCCAGACTAATAGTGTGCTCCCTGCCTATTCCGCCATCTTGCCTTTTCAATTCTCCAAAAACATTTTTACTGTGATTTTCTCAGTGCATTGCATAGGAATTCCACAGGAGTTTGTCCGGATATGACTGGATGAAACCAGAAATATCCGGTTGTGTTTTCTCTAACTCAATCTGAAATATTTGAAACCCTTTGTGTTTGTGTTTTCCGGACATTATCGATGGAATTTATTGTTTTGAATGATTTAATCAGAGAACATTTAATTTTGTACCGTAGAAACACTAATTGGCTCATCATGGGAAAAACAGCTCTACACACTCGTATTTTCTAGGGAAGATGCTAGAGGAACTGCGGCAAACAAACATGATATTTATGTTTGTATAGATGACATTTTATGCACTTGCCTAACGAACAGACATTCCTTTTCTCAAAAACCATTTTTATTGTGATTTTCTCGGTCCATTGCATACGAATTCGACACAAGATTGTCCGGATATGACTGGATGAAACCGGAAATATCCAGTTTTGTTTTGGCTAACTCAATCCCAGATATTGCTACAGCCTCTGTGTTTGTGTATTCCTGATATTATCCACGGACTTTATTGTTTTGAATGTTTTTATCAGGGAACATTTAATTTTGTACCGTAGAGATATTAATTGGTTCATCATGGGGACACCAGTTCTACACTTTTGTATTTTCTAGGGAGAAAGCTAGAGGAACTGCGGCAAACACATATGATATTTCCGTTTGTCTAGATGACATTTGATGCACTTGCCTAACGAAAAGACTTTGCTTGCCTCCAAAATCATTTTCACTGTGATTTTCTCGGTGCATTGCATACGAATTCGACACAAGATTGTCCGGATATGACTGGATGAAACCGGAAATATCCGGTTTTGTTTTGGCTAACTCAATCCCAGATATTGCTACAGCCTCTGTTTTTGTGTATTCCTGATATTATCCACGGACTTTATTATTTTGAATGTTTTTATCAGGGAACATTTAATTTTGTACCGTAGAGACACTAATTGGTTCATCATGGGGACACCAGTTCTACACTTTTGTATTTTCTAGGGAGAAAGCTAGAGGAACTGCGGCAAACACATATGATATTTCCGTTTGTCTAGATGACATTTGATGCACTTGCCTTTGTCCATTGAATACGAATTCCGCACCACTTTGTCCGGATATGACTGGATGGAACCATAAATATCAGGATGTGTTTTGCTAACTCAATCCTAAATATTGCTACAGCCTCTGTGTTTGTGTATTCCTGATATTATCCACGGACTTTATATTTTTCAAAGATTTCTTTCAGGGAACATTTAATTTTGTGCTGGAAACACTAATTTTTTCCACATGGAGACACCAGGTCTACACATTCTTCTTTTCTAGGGAAAAAGCTAGAGGAACTGCGGCAAACAAGCATGATATTTCTGTTTGTCTAGATGACATTTTATGCACTTTCCTAACGAAAAGACTTTGCTTTTCTCCAAAACCATTTTTACTGTGATTTTCTCAGTCCATTGTATACGAATACCACACCAGTTTGTCCGCATATGACTGGATAAAACCAGAAATATCCGCGTTTGTTTTGGCTAACTCAGTCCCAGATATTGCTACAGTCTCTGTGTTTGTGTATTCCTGATATTATCCACGGACTTTATTGTTTTGAATGTTTTCTTATCAGGGAACATTTCATTTTGTGCTTGGAAACTCTAATTAGTTCCACATGGAGGCACCAGCACTAAACATTCATATTTTCTAGGGAGAAAGATAGAGGAACTGCTGCAAAGAAACATGATATTTCTGTTTGTATCGATGATATTTTTTTTTCTTTTTTTTTTGACAGGCAGAGTGGACAGTGAGAGAGAGAGAGAGAGAGAAAGGTCTTCCTTTTGCCGTTGGTTCACCCTCCAATGGCCGCCGCGGTAGCGCGCTGCGGCCGGCGCACTGCGCTGTTCCGATGGCAGGAGCCAGGTACTTATCCTGGTCTCCCCTGGGGTGCAGAGCCCAAACACTTGGGCCATCCTCCACTGCACTCCCTGGCCACAGCAGAGAGCTGGCCTGGAAGAGGGGCAACCGGGACTGGATCGGTGCCCCAACCGGGACTAGAACCCGGTGTGCAGGCGCCGCAAGGCGGAGGATTAGCCTGTTGAGCCACGGCGCCGGCCGTTGTATCGATGATATTTTATCTACTTGCCTAAGGAAAAGACTTTACTTTTCTCCAAAACTATTTTTACTGTGATTTTCTCGGTCCATTGCATACGAATTCCACACCACTTTTCCGGATATGAATGGATGAAACCAGAAATATCTCGTTGTGTTTTGGCTAACTCAATCCGAAATACTGCTACAGCTTCTGTGTTTGTATTTTCAGGATATTATCAATGGACTTTATTGTTTTGAATATTTTTATCAGGGAACATTTAATTTTGTACCATTGAAACTCTAATTGGTTCATCATGGAGACACCAGCTCTACACATTCGTATTTTGTAGGGAGAATGTTAGAGGAACTGCGGTAAACAAACATGATATTTCTGTTTGTATAGATGACATTTTAAGCACTTGCATAACGAAAAGGCTTTGCTTTTCTCCAAAACCATTTTCACTGTGATAATCTCGATCAACTGCATACGAATTCCACACCAGTTTGTCCGGACATGACTGGATGAAACCGGAAATATCCGGTTTTGCTTTTGCTAACTCAGTCCCAGATATTGCTACAGCCTCTGTGTTTGTGTATTCCTGATATTATCCACGGACTTTATTTTTTGCAATTTTTTTTTCAGAGAACGTTTAATTTTGTACTTGGAAACACTAATTCGTTCCACATGGAGACACCAGCTCTACACATTCGTAATTTCTAGGGAGAAAGCTAGAGAAACTGCGACACACAAACATGATATTTCTGTTGCTATAGATGACATTTTATGCACTTGCCTAATGAAAAGACTTTACTTTTCTCCAAAACCATTTTTACAGTGATTTTCTCCGTCCATTGCATAGGAATTCCACACCAGTTTGTCCGGATATGAGTGGATGAAACCAGAAATATCTGGTTGTGTTTTGGCTAACTCAATCCGAAATATTGCTACAGCCTCTGTGTTTGGGTATTCCTGATATTTTCCAAGGAATTTATATTTTTCAATTTTTTTTTCAGGGAACATTTAATTTTGATCTTGGAAACACTAATTGGTTACACATGGAGACACCAGCTCTACACATTCGTGTTTTCTAGGGAGAAAGCTAGAGGAACTGCAGCCAACAAACATGATATTTCTGTTTGTATAGATATCTGATATTTTATGCACTTGCCTAACGAAAAGTCTTTGCTTTTCTCCAAAACCATTTGTACTCTGATTTTCTCGGTCCATTGCATACGAATTACACACCAGTTTTCCGGATATGACTGGATGAAACCAGAAATATCTGGTTGTGTTTTGGCTAACTCAATCCGAAATATTGCTACAGCCTCTGTGTTGGTTTTTTCTGGATATTATCCACAGACTTTATTGTTTTGAATGTTTTTTATTGGGGAACATTTTATTTTGAGCTTAGATACAGTAATTGGTTCCACATGGAGACACCAGCTCTAGACATTCATATTTTCTAGCGAGAAAGCTTGAGGAACTGCGAAAAACCAATATGATATTTCTGTTTGTCTAGATGACATTTTATGCACTTGCCTAACAAAAAGACTTTGGTTTTCTAGAAAAGCATTTCTATTGTGATTTTCTTGGTCCATTGCATACGAATTCAACAGGAGTTTGTCCGGATATGACTGGAGGAAACCGAGAATATGCGGATTTGTTTTGGCTAACTCAATCCCAGATATTGCTACAGCCTCTGTGTTTGTGTATTCCTGATATTATGCACAGACTTTATTGTTTTGAATGTTTTTTTTCAGGGAACATTTAATTTTGTGCTTGGAAAAACTAATTTGTTCCACATGGAGGCACCAGCTCTACACATTCATATTTTTTAGGGAGAAAGCTAGAGGAACTGTGACAAACAAACATGATATTTCTCTTTGACAGATGACATTTTATGCACTTGCCTAATGAAAAGACTTTGCTTTTCTCCAAAAGCATTTTTCTGTGATTTTCTCTGTCCATTGCATACGAATTCCAAACCAGTTTGTCCGCATATGACTGGATGAAACTAGAAATATCTGGTTGTGTTTTCGCTAACTCAATCAGAAATATTGTGAAAGCCTCTGTGTTTGTGTATTCCTGATATTATCCACGGACTTTATTATTTTGAATGTTTTTTATCGGGGAACATTTAATTTTGTGCTTGGAAACACTAATTGGTTCATCATGGTGACACCAGCTCTACACATTCGGATTTCTAGGGAGAAAGCTAGAGGAACTGCGGCAAACAAGCATGATATTTCTTTTTGTCTAGATGACATTTGATGCACTTGCCTAATGAAAAGACTTTGCTTTTCTCCAAAACCATTTTTACTGTGATTTTCTCGGTCCATTGCATAGGAGTTCCACAGGAGTTTGTCCGGATATGACTGGATGAAACCGGAAATATCCGGTTTTGTTTTGGCTAACTCAATCCCAGATTTTGCTACAGCCTGTGTGTTTGTGTATACCTGCTTTTATCCAAGGACTTTATTGTTTTGAATGTTTTTTATCAGGGAACATTTAATTTTGTACCGTAGAAACACTAATTGGTTCATCATGGGGACACCAGCTCTACACATTTGTATTTTTTAGGGGAAAGCTAGAGGAACTGCGGCAAACAAACATGATATTTCTGTTTGTCGAGATGACACTTTATGCACTTGCTTAACGAAAAGAATTTGCTTTTCTCCAAAACCATTTTTACAGTGATTTTCTCGGTCCATTGTATACGAATTCCACACCAGTTTGTCCGTATATGACTGGATGAAACCAGAAATATCGGTTGTGTTTTGCCTAACTCCATCCGAAATATTGTGAAAGCCTCTGTGTTTGTGTTTTCTGGATATTATCAATGGAGTTATTGTTTTGAATGTTTTTATCAGGGGACATTTAATTTTGTACCGTAGAAACACTAATTGGTTCATCATGGGGACACCAGCTCTACACATTCGTGTTTTCTAGGGAGAAAGCTAGAGGAACTGCGGCAAACAAACATGATATTTCTGTTTGTCTAGATGACATTTTATGCACTTGCCTAACGAAAAGACTTTGCTGTTCTCCAAAACCATTTTTACTGTGATTTTCTCAGTCCAGTGCATACGAATTCCACACAATTTTGTCCAGATATGACTGGATGAAATCTGAAGTATCCGGTTTTGTTTTGGCTAACTCAATCCCAGATATTGCTACAGCCTCTGTGTTAGTGTATTCCTGATATTATCCACATACTTTATTGTTTTGAATGTTTTTTTTTCAGGGAACATTGAATTTTTTACCGTAGAAACACTAATTGGTTCATCATGGAGACACCAGCTCTACACATTCGTATTTTCTAGGGAGAAAGGTTGAGGAACTCCGGCAAACAAACATGATATTTCTGTTTTTGTAGATGACATTTTATACATTTGCCTAACGAAAAGACTTTGCTTTTCTCCAAAACCATTTTTACTGTTATTTTCTCGGTCAATTGCATATGAATTCCACACCACTTTGTCCAGATATGACTGTATGAAACCTGAAATATCCAATTTTGTTTTGGCTAACTCAATCCCAGATATTGCTACAGCCTGTGTGTTTGTGTATACCTGCTATTATCCAAGGACTTTATTGTTTTGAATGTTTTTTATCAGGGAACATTTAATTTTGTACCGTAGAAACACTAATTGGTTCATCATGGGGACACCAGCTCTACACATTTGTATTTTTTAGGGGAAAGCTAGAGGAAATGCAGCAAACAAACATGATATTTCTATTTGTCTAGATGACACTTTATACACTTGCTTAATGAAAAGAATTTACTTTTCTAAAAAACCATTTTTACTGTGATTTTCTCAGTCCATTGCATACGAATTCCACACCAGTTTGTCCGTATATGACTGGATGAAACCAGAAATATCCAGTTTTGTTTTGGTTAACTAAATCTGAAATATTGTGAAAGCCTCTATGTTTGTGTTTTCCGGATATTATCGATGGACTTTTTTGTTTTGAATGTTTTTATCAGGGAACATTTAATTTTGTACCCTAGAAACACTAATTGGTTCATCATGAGGACACCAGCTCTACACATTCGTATTTTCTAGGGAGAAAGCTAAAGGAACTGCGGCATACAAACATGATATTTCTGTTTCTATAGATGACATTTTATACAATGCCTAATGAAAAGAATTTGCTTTTCTCCAAAATCATATTTATTGTGATTTTGTCGGTTCATTGCATACGAATTCCAAACCAGTTTGTCCAGATACGACAGGATGATACCGTAAATATCAGTTTTTTTTTTTCTAACTCAATCCCAGATATTGCTACAGCCTCTGTGTTTGTATATTCCTGATATTATCCACGGACCTTATTGTTTTGAATGTTTTTTATCAGGGAACATTTAATTTTGTGCTTGGAAACTTTAATTGGTTCCACATGGAGACACCAGCTCTACATATTTGTATCTTCTAGGGAGAAATCTAGAGGAACTGCCGCAAACAAACATGATATTTCTGTGTGTATAAATGACATTTTATGCACTTACCTAATGAAAAGACTTTGCTTTTCTCCAAAACCATTTCTACTGTGATTTTCTCGGTCAATTGCATACGAATTCCACACCACTTTTTCCGGATATGACTGCATGGAACCGGAAATATCCGTTTTGTTTTGCCTAACTGAATCCCAGATATTGCTATAGCCTCTGTGTTTGTGTATTCCTGATATTATCCACAGACTTTATTATTTTGAATGTTTTTTAACAGCAAACATTTAATTTTGTACCGTTGAAACACTAATTGCTTCCAAATGGAGACACCAGCTCTACACATTCGTATTTTCTACAGAGAAATCTAGAGGAACTGCGGCAAAGAAACATGATATTTCTGTTTCTATAGATGACATTTTATGCACTTGCCTAACGAAAAGACTTTGCTTTTCTCCAAAATCATTTGTACTGTGAATATCTCGGTCCATTGCGTATGAATTCCACACCAGTTTGTCCGGATATGACTCGATGAAACCGGAAATATGTGGGTTTTTTTGGCTAACTCAATCCCAGATATTGCTACAGCCTCTGTGTTTGTGCATTCCTGATATTATCCACGGACTTTATTTTTTTGAATGTTTTTTATCAGTGATCATTTAATTTTTTACCTTTGAAACACTAATTGTTTCATAACGGGAACACTAGCTCTGCATATTCGTATTTTCTAGGGAGAAATCTAGAGGAACTGCGGCAAACAAACATGATATTTCTGTTTGTATAGATGACATTTTATGCACTTGCCTAACGAAAAGACTTTGCTTTGCTCCAAAACCATTGTTACTGTGATTTTCTCGGTCCATTGCATACGAATTCTACACCACGTCGTATGGATATGACTGGATGAAACCAGAAATATCTGGTTGTGTTTTGGCTCACTCAATCCGAAATATTGCTACAGGCTCTGTGTTTGTGTATTCCTGATATTATCCACAGACTTTATTTTTTTGAATGTTTTTTTTTTCAGGGAACATTTAATTTTGTGCTTGGAAACACTAATAGGTTCATCATGGGGACACCAGCTGTACACATTCGTATTTTCTAGAGAGAAAGCTAGAGGAACTGCGGCAAACAAACATGATATTTCTGTTTGTATAGATGTCATTTTATGCCTTCCCTAACGAAAAGACTTTGCTTTTCTCCAAAACCATTTTTACTGTGATTTTCTCGGTCCATTGTATAGGAATTCTACACCAGTTTTTCCGGATATGACTGGTGAAACCAGAAATATCTGGTATTGTTGTGGCTAACTGAGTCCCAGATATTGCTGCAGCCTCTGTGTGTGTGTATTCCTGATATTATCCATGGACATTATTGCTTTGAATTCTTTTTTATCAGGGAACAATTAATTTTGTGGTTGGGAACACTAATGGGTTCCACATGGAGACACCAGCTCTAAATATTTGTATTTTATAGGGAGAAATCTAGAGGAACTGTGGGAAACAAACATGATATTTCTGTTAGTATAGATGACATTTTTTTGCACTTGCCAAACGAAAAGACTTTGCTTTTCTCCAAAACCATTTTTACAATGATTTTCTCGGTGCATTGCATCCGAATTCCCAACGACTTTTTCCGGATATGACTGGATGAAACCGGAAATATCCGGTTGAATTTTGGCTAACTCAATACGAAATATTGTGAAAGTTTCTGTGTTTGTGTTTTTTGTATATTATCGATGGACTTTATTGTTTTGAATGTTTTTTTTAACTTTTATTTAATGAATATAAATTTCCAGTGTACACCTTATGGATTACAGTGGCTTCCCCCTCCCATAACTTCCCTCACACCCGCAACCCTCCCTTCTCCCGCTCCCTCTCCACTTCCATTTGCATCAAGATTAATTTTCAATTCTCTTTATATACAGAAGATCAATTTAGTATAAAGATTTCAACAGTTTGCACCCACATAGAAACACAAAGTGAAATATACTGTTTGAGTACTAGTTATAGCATTAAATCACAATGGACAGCACATTAAGGACAGAGATCCCACATGAGGATCAAGTGCACAGTGGCTCCTGTTGTTGACCCAACAAATTGACACTCTAGTTTATGGCGCCAGTAACCATCCTAGGCTGTCGTCATGAGTTGCCAAGGCTATGGAAGCCTTCCAAGTTTGCCGACTCTGATCATATTTAGACAAGGTCATAAAAGACAGAGTGAGGATAGTAACCAATGATCCTAAGAGTGGCATTTACCAGGTTTGAACAATTATACAGCATTAAGTGGGGAAGAGGACCATCAGTACACACAGGTTGGGAGTAGAGCCATTGGTGGTAGAGTAGAGGTTATGATTACAAAGGAATGAGGCCCAAGTGCACTAGACAGGGCCTAGAACAAAGGACAGAGTCATTATTAGAGGAGCTAAGAAAGGTGCTGTCTAAGCTACAAGTAATTTTTCTGATTGAGAGGCAAATAGAACCTGATAGAAGGGGCTTGATAATAATCTGGTGGGCTTTAGGCCTTGTAAATTCAGAGGGCCAGACCTATCTATCTCTTCACATGGGGTATATCCTAAGGGAGGTGTGACCCTCCTAGGGGAAGGCACTCTGTTGACTTTCATTACTTGGCTAGCCTGGGAGGAGAGCTGGCCAGTTAAAAGGCAGGGGGCATCTCTAACAAGAAATTTACAGTTCTGCCTGCAATGTTGCTGACCCTACTTGACCATACCCTCAGCTGCAGTGGTCACTTTGGAAGTTGGGCTGAGTGAAGGGCTTTTCAGCTTAGAGCCAATAAGATCTGTGGCTCTGACCTGGGCATCCTTCAACTCCAGGGCAGGTCCATTTCCAGTGATCCAACTCTTGGCAGAGCTGCCAGGGCTCTTCACAAGCTGACTTCTGCTGAAGCCCAGGCTTACCACATTGAAAGCCACTGCAGTGGACTGGCCTGTTGGGTCTCCTTGAGGGCAGATCACTGTACAGAACAGCCATTAATAGGCCTGCCACCCATTGCTTCTGATGCCAAGCTTTCTTTACCTCCTGGTTTGTGTTAAAGCAGACCAGAGGATGCAAGTCAAGGGAGTGCCCGTGTCCCATCTCTAATCTTCAGTGGCCTGAACTACAAGTCTATAGTCACAGGCATGTTTTGTAGGTAGTTTTTCTAAGGTAGACAATGCCCATGAGGAAAATTATATTCTCACTTAAAAACTTTCCCTTTGGTCTGAAAGGGAGGTTTTTTCTACTTACTGTATACTTCGCTGATGGCGAAGTGAATCTAGCTATGAGATTATTATTTAAGTTCTTATTTTGGCTATGCTCTTACAGAAAAATGTTAGCCATCTCTTTTATAAGGTCTAAAGATTAAATTGTGCATCCTACAGATTCCTTTATAATAGAATTAGTTTCCTACCTTGAAGAGATAGAGAAATGAAAGAACAAGTTGGGCTTAGAATAGAGAAATGAGGGAGCAAGTCCTAGATCGCTTGCTGACAATAGCAATATTACATGAATACTTAGCAATCCGTTTCAACCATTAGATAACAACTTAAGAAAACATTTACCAGAAGGTCCAATGCCTTCTATAAATTTTAAGAATCATGTATTTGAAAACACCTCTTAAATATCTAACATGGTGTAGTTTGTTTAACCAGTAAACTTAAGCACAAGCATCTAAAATGTTTTTAGTTTCTTTCTACCAACACGTTTAAAACATATGATACACAGATTCAGGTCACACAAATTAAAATGTATCTTTTATTGATTTTAGCAGCTTAAATTTATGGACAATCTTATCTATAAGCCATTTAAAATAAAACTCTTAATAAAATTTCCCCATGTGGACATACAATATGTACACACATATAACATAGCATAATAGACCAATATAGCAATTTTAATAATAGCTTTTAAAATCTTTAACTCTTTTTGTAGATTGCCAATTGATTTAAATTGCTTTTTGTTTTTAGTAACCTCAGTTAACCATACTATCTCTCAGTTGGTACTGTTAATACATTATTGGCTTCATCTGTTTACAGAGCCATCCCAAAGTATTGAATACAATAGAAGTGGCTGGAAAAAGTCCATAGGAACCTATAGGAGGACAGCTAAACACAGAACCAACAACGCTTTAGTTTTATGAGCAGCACATCATATATAACTATGGATGACAAAAGAATTTAAATACTAGTAAAATCCTACAGGTGCTTTCCAAAATACTGTGAAGTAAGCAAGTGCCTCTAGTTGGTTGATGAGTT
Organism: Lepus europaeus; assembly: GCF_033115175.1. Taxonomy (NCBI): domain Eukaryota; kingdom Metazoa; phylum Chordata; class Mammalia; order Lagomorpha; family Leporidae; genus Lepus; species Lepus europaeus. The sequence goes on from NW_026909041.1 coordinate 445,364, forward strand.
TATAATTTTAAACATGACGACTTAAAGTCTTTTGTTTTGAATGTTTTTATCAGGGAACATTTAATTTTGTACCGTTGAAACACTAATTGGTTCATCATGGGGACACCAGCTCTACACATTCGTATTTTCTTGGGAGAAAGCTAGAAGAACTGCGGAAAACAAACATGATATTTCTGTTTGTATAGATGACATTTTATGCATTGGCTAACGAAAAGACTTTGCTTTTCTCCAAACCATTCTTACTGTGATTTTCAAGGTCCATTACATACGAATTCCACACCAGTTTGTCCGGATATGACTGGATGAAACCGGAAATATCCGGTTTTGTTTTGGCTAACTCAATCCCAGATATTGCTACAGCCTCTGTGTTTGTGTATTCCTGATATTATCCACGGACTATATTGTTTGAATTATTTTTTTTTATCGGGGAACATTTAATTTTTTCTTGGAAACACTAATTGTTTTCACATGGAGACAACAGCTCTACATATTTGTATTTTCTAGGGAGAAAGCTAGAGGAACTGCGGCAAACAAACATGATATTTCTGGTTGTATCGATGACATTTTATGGACTTGCCTAATGAAAAGACTTTGCTTTTCTCCAAAACCATTTTTACTGTGATTTTCTCAGTGCATTGCATGCGAATTCCACACCACTTTGTCCGGATATGACTGAATGAAAACAGAAATATCCGGTTGTGTTTTGGCTAACTCAATCCAAAATATTGTGAAAGCCTCTGTGTTTGTGTTTTTTCTGCTTATTATCGATGGACTTTATTGTTTTGAATGTTTTTATCAGGGAAAATTTAATTTTGTACCGTAGAAACACTAATTGGTTCATAATGGGAACACCAGCTCTACACATTCGTATTTTCTAGAGAGAAAGGTAGAGGAACTGCAGCATCAAACATGAAATTTCTGTTTGTATAGATAACATTTTATGCACTTGTCTAAAGAAAAGACTTTGCTTTTCTCCAAAACCATTTTTACAGTGATTTTCTCGGTCCATTGCATACTAATTCCACAAAACTTTGTCCGGATAGGACTGGATGAAACCGGAAATATCCGGATTTGATTTGGCTAACTCAATCCCATATATTACTACAGCCTCTGTGTTTGTGTTTTCCTGATATTATCCACGGACTTTATTGTGTTGAATATTTTTTAACATGGAACATTTAATTTTGTGCTTGGAAACTCTAATTGGTTCCACATGGAGATACCAGCTCTACACATTCGTATTTTCTAGGGAGAAAGCTAGAGGAACTGCGGCAAACAAACATGATATTTCTGTTTCTCTAGATGACATTTTATGCACTTGCCTAACGAAAAGACTTTGCTTTTCTCCAAACCCATTTTTACTGTGATTTTCTCAGTCCATTGTATAGGAATTCTACACCAGTTTGTCCGGATATGAGTGGATGAAACCAGAAATATCTGGTTGTGTTTTGGCTAACTCAATCCCAGATATTGCTACAGCCTCTGTTTGTGTATTCCTGATATTATCGATGGACTTTATTGTTTTGAATATTTTTTATTAGGGAACATTATTTTTTTTTTTTAGTGGGAGGTAAAATAGCAAGGTTTATTAGGGTAGGGACATCCGTATAAACGGATGGGCACCTCTCCAGATAGGACCTGGGGGAGAGTGGGGCTGCATGGGTGAGTGGAGTGTACACCTGGCCAGGCCAGGTGGGCAGCTCAGCAAAGATGCAGAGAGCTGAGCATGCAGTCCAGTTGAGGCTGGGTGTTTTTAAGGAGATGGGTCTTGCTTCCCCACCTCTGCTTCTCTTGTAACAAAGGGCTTTTTGGATGTAAATAGAAAAACTTCTCTTGAAGGTCTGAAACAAAGGACTTTATGGATGCAAATGTTATCAGACCTGAGGAAGGGAGCAGGGTGTTTGAGATGCAGATTCTGGGCTGTACCTGGGAGATTGTGGAAGATTGTCAGGCAGAAGGGGGCAGGGCAGGGCAGGATGCTGCCCCAGAAACATTATCGGGATGACTTTGACATGCAGATGCATATGCTGGACATAGATGTCTTCTCTTTAGGCCTGTTACACACACATAAGCTCATAACTGACTTCCTACCTAACATTCCCCCCTCAAGAGGTAATACCCAAAATTCTTTTTGGGATTATAGATGGAGTTCTGTCTTCTGTAACTTCTTCAAAGCTGGCATGTGGGCGTCGAGGGAGATTTGGGTATTTCCTCTTGCTAACTGTCTTATGGTGTGTGACAGTGGTCTTGGAAAGACTGTGCTGCTCGGTCCAGGGGGCTGCTCAGGTCGTCCAATGGAATGAGCTGGAAGCCTTGTCTGACGACCAATTGGAGTTTGCCAGCCTTTAGTCTGTTAGATACAAAAGGAACAAGGGCATTAAAAACACAAGGTCCAAAGAGAAGCAGCAAGATTACAGAAGTTATTGGGCCAAGGAGAGGAAATAGGCAGGAATTCCATGACCAGATGTCAGGCCAGAAATCCCAGCCCTGCTTGGCCTGGTCCTGGAGCTGTTTCGAATTGTCCAGGAAAAGTACAAATTTGGGTTTGTACCTGTCCAGTCTGATTGACACAGAGACAACATTCTTCCTGGAGCATGGCACAGATACCTCTCGGAGCAGCAGTTAGCATGTTTAATATTTCTTTCTTTTATAACCTTTTGTGACTTCCACACACCCTCTTCAACTTACTTTAAACATTTCACCATTTCCATTCCAGTCTAGAGTAAACTAGCCATCAGGATAAAGTCATTCTTACAAACCATGTCCTTTCCTTATTTAAAAAGCTCTTTCCTTTTTAGCCCTTCTTACCAACAACACTCTTTCCTTCTACACCTTTCTTACCAAGCACACATTTCTATACTTGATGTTTTCCATAGAGCCTGGTTGGCTCTTCTTACCTTACCAGAAGACTGAGGTCTCCATACAGAGTGAAGATGCCTTACAAATCCCTTGTGTGATCTAGAGCTCTGGTTAAGGCAATCAGTTCTGCTAGCTGAGCAAAAGTTCCTGGGGGCAGAGCACGCTTCAATAACGTGCCATGCTGTAACTGTTGCATACCCTGAGAAGCAGGTCCTGTCTGACAAAACTGTTTCTGTCTGTGAACCAAACCTCATCTGCATTAGTCAGGGGGCTTTTAGGTCCCTTCTGCTGGCATAGATTAAGACTATAGGCTTGATCTATTGTCTCAGTACAGGAGTGGAGGGGACCACTTTCCCCTGGAACTGACATTAAAGTAACTGGGTTTAGAGTAGAGCAATGCCTTATTTTTACCTGAGGGTTTTCTAGGAGGACCTGATATTTTAGTATTCTACTATCTGTGAGCCAGTGAGAGCCCTTTTGCTCTAATAGAGAATTTATTTGATGTGAGGTATAAAGGGCGATATCTTGCCCCAGTGTAATTCTAGATACCTCTTCTGTAAGCAAGGCAGCTGCTGCCATTGTCTTTAGGCAGTGAGGCCATCCTTGTGCAACCATGTCTAGGTTTTAGAAAAGTAGCCCACAGGTTGATTAACAGGTCCCAGATCCTGAGTTAACCCTCCTAAGGTGACTCCCTGCCTCCCAGTGATGTACAGCTGGGAGGGTTTCTCTGGGCTTGGCAGTCCTAGCACAGGGGCTTTAGCCATAGCATCCTTTAGCTGAGCAAAGGCTGTGGTTTGCTCTTTCCCCCAAAGGAGGGGGCTCTGCTTTGCCTGCCTGTCAAGAGCCTGGTTTAGGAACTGTGCTATTTCCCTGTATCAGGAACCTGTAACCTGATAGAGAAAAGCTGGGACTGCCCGAAGTTTGCAGACTTTGCTGCATGGCCCATATCCTCTCTGGGGCTGGTTTTCTCTCCCCAGGGGAGAGGATAAGGGTTAAATAATTAACACTCTAATGGACTAGCAATGCTTTGTTTTCTTCCAGATACCTAGTAGCTAGTTTTGCTAGGAAGTTAAGCCAATGTACAAGACTAGAGTCTCAGGCTCGGAAAGGAGACAGACTAACAAATCATTTACATTTAATCATCTACATTATGGATTATTGTGCACCCCCCTCAAGAGATAGTCCCTTTAAGTCCTCAGTGAGGACCTGTCCAAATAGGTGCAGGACTACCTGAGTTAGCTGTTACTGAAAGCCCTGTTTTTAGGAACAGGCAGGGAGGGCTTTCTCTAAGCTTAATACTATTGGATAGATGTCTAAGGCCTGGCTGGGTGCGTGAGGCCCAGACCTATCCAGGGGGTGCTGGAAGAGAATTTTAAGAGATGCGAATCACTTTTAAGGGAGGCACCCTGTTGACTAGCATTACATGGCTGGACTAGGAGGAGAGCTGAATAGGAGGCTGATAGAAATAGGCAACTTGCATTTCACTGACCCTGGGCCATCCCCTCAATAGCAGTGGCTGGAGCTAGAAGCTGGGCAGAGGCTGGGCAGAGCCAAAGGCTTTTTAGCTCGGGGCCACAAGGTCTGCAGTTCTGAACCAGGAGTCCTTCGACACCCAGGGCAGTTCCGTGTCCAGTGACCATGCTCTTGGCAGAGCTGACAGAAGGCAGTTTCTGTCACGACAGCTGCTTGCCCAATGCCCTGGCTCCTTATATCAGCAACAGGTGCTGTTTGGGGTGCACTGGCCTTGCTGGGTCTCCTTGACGGCAGATCACCGTGCAGAAAGCCATAGATTGGCCTGTTGCCTATCCTCTGCTAGCTTGCTGCTTGTTCTCCTGGTCTCTAATAAAGTAGACCAAGGAGGCAGCCTCTATGATGTCAGTCAAGGGGGTGCTCAACCCAACCCTGATTTCTTTAATATCAGGGTGAGCTAAAAAAACTATGGTCATGGGCAAATTCTGACACTTAATATTTTCTTGTTAAGACCGTGCCCATGAGGAGAACTATGACCTTTTAGGTACGATCAACTGTGGTGAACTGCTTGCATACTTTGAGGTCATCAGTACAACTTCCTATTTATCCCTTAATTTGGTTTAAAAGGGGAGTTAAAAGGTGCAGGACTATTTGAGTTAGCTGTTACCGAAAGCCCTGTTTTTAGGAACAGGCAGGGAGGGCTTTCTCTAAGCTTAATACTATTGGATAGACGTTTAAGGCCTGGCTGGGTGCGTGAGGCCCAGACCTATCCAGGGGTTGCTGGAAGAGAATTGCAAGAGATGCGAATCTCTTTTAAGGGAGGCACCCTGTAGCTGTCGCATTATTTCATAGTTTAACCTCTTATTCTGGCTATGCTGTTTGGCCAGGCATTATTACAGAAAAGGTCAACCATTCCTTACATAAGGTCTGGGGATCAAACCGTACATCACAGTGAAGAGTCCTGCAGAACTGTAGTAACTTCCCTTCTGGAAGAGAAAAGAGGAGAAGTGAGGCAACGAGTCGGGTCTCTAGACTGACTTCCTGGGCATTCAGATTTAACTGGCGATTTAACCAGTGCTTACTGCGTAGCCTGACTTAGAGGAGAAATTGTGGCAGACTCGTCTCTGCCATCCTTTGGCTTCCGGATTATTTACCGTGTAGCCAGTGGGTTATGGGCCTGGGTTTCCGGGTTTAACTAGTCTTACCGTGTAACCCATAAGTTTAATTTTTTTTGGCTTCCGGGCTTTCACTGTGTAGCCTGTGGACACTAGAGTTTTCTTGGGCTCCTGGAACCCAGTTCTCTAGCATCTGCCGCATAACCATCTCCTGTTGTCTCTAAGTCTCTTCTGGAACACTTTCTCCCTTTTGGCTAGACCTCCTGATTGATCCACATTTGAACTAGCAATACATTTGAACTAGCAATGCCTGGTTGTTCAGCGTTAGCTGGACGGAGACTCTGTCAGTCCCTCTTTAAAGGATCTGGCTTCTGAGCCAGAGACTGGAGCAGCTAGAAAGAAACACGTTTATAGCTGAAGTTTAGCATCATTTCACATCTTGGCACCACTTTTAATCTAAACAGCCGATGATTATTATCTCTGCAAGATGAGAGAGATCTCTTTTGACATCTCCAGAGGCCCTCTGGGGATGTCAAATTCCGGATAATTTAGAACTTTGATTTTCAGAAAGTCTGTTAAAGGTGCCAAGAGAACTTAGAGTATCTGGTCAAAATAGAATTCCTTAACATCCTGAAATGATAGCCATTCATTTAGGGTGATTCTAACACTTTTAAACCAGATCTAATCATAATATTTAACAATGCTTTTCATCAATCTGAACTTAACAGAGACAGTAGAGCACACAATAGATTACTTGGGCAGAACATGAATTCTATATCTCTTGTTGTCGAATAAACCAGAAATAAAAAACCTTGCACATAAGGGTTCACATAATTCAGAACTATTTAACAGAGTCAAAAAGAGCTTACACGACCTAACTCTAGAAATGGCAGAGCAACCGATTAAGCAGACACTGTTGATTTACAACTTAGACCATTTCCAGATATTTACTAACATTAGTGCACATTTTTTTTTTTAGAAACCTCATTGTTGTAACAGAAGATCAGACTTCAACTTTAGGTCAGACTTCAACTTTGGGTTAATGTAATTTTGGCATTAGCACTCAACTTAAAGAAAACTCTGTAAACAATTTAAAGTTGTAAACCTTTTAAAACTTTTCATGACTTGCTCACACCTTCTGAAACGTTATACCTGTAGTTACTTTCACATAGTCTTGAATTGTCATGTATGGACAATCTATGAAAATATATGCTAACAAACTCAAACAGTCTCTCTTATCGAATTTAAGATGTGAAAAGTACACAATACATTTTCCCACATTTTGCTTAGCATTGATGCCTAGATGGCTTAAGACACTGAGTTATTACTGAATACCACACCATTATCTGAATAGAAAGTCAAAATTACATTTCGATGCTTTTAAGTAACATAAGAATAACTCCTCCTGGACAGCAAACACGGACACTAGTACATGTTTACAACTTTGAAAAGATCTTCATCGTTAAGAGAAACAAGTTGAAAGCATATCGAAGACATGTAAAACCGAGCAAGTGAGCTACCAAGCAAACCGAAGGGCTTTGGCATTAACTTAATTCTCTGAACCAATCTGTATTGGCTTACTTTAGTTAACAACATAAAGGCTTGTATACACAGAATTTACTCATTTTCGTAAGGCCACTCTAGCTGGAAAGCAAGAACATGAATACAGCATAGGTCTGACGCCAATTACAACATTTTAATACATTTCACATAATCTGAATTGACTCAAGCAGCTGTTACTTTAACAAATTTTAGAGTCTCATCCTTTGAGAGTTCCAGGGATCCGACTGGAAGCCCAAAGTTGGAAGACTCGGTTTAGAATTTAAGCTGTCAGAGTCAAGCGGTTTAGCCAACAATTAGTACATTCCTGATCAGTTGGGTAATCACTCAAACACTGAAAACAGATAAACAACATAAATAACTTTGCGTTGCAGTTTTCCCAATCAAGACTCATAATGGCAATAGAAAAATGTGAAACCTTCAAGGCACGTGAACGAACACTCTCATCAGATAAGTCAGGGACAGCAGCAGAGAAAAGAACTAGACATCAGCATATGACCCATTGCTTAGGCTTCCATTAACTGCAAAGAGAAAAACCCATCAGGTTGGAAAGGGTTAATGGATTAAGGTTCTGGCTCCCTTAGGTAAGGCCAGCAGTAGTAAGTATTGAATTGGAAATTCCTCCAGGGGAGGGAAAAAAAGCAGCCCTGGAAGGGGGGGGCGTGCTCTTCCTAGATATCTGGCTATGCCTGCCAGGGTGCAGCAGGCCACGTGGACTGGAATAGAGTGCAGAGAAAGGCTGTGGTCCCCCATTTACAGGGAAGACTGTGCACACCAGGGCCTGGAGGACTTTCTGTGGGGTTGGGTAGGTGCGCCATTTCACCAAGAGTGCTGGGACCTCCTATAATTCAGCCAAAGCCAGATCAATCAGGACTACTGCAAACACTCAGTCAATTAAAACAGATAGTTAACTTGAGCTCCTTTCCAGATTCAGTCCTCAGACAATCAAAGCTTAGCAACAGTAATAGCTCAGAAAAACTTCAAGACGCACCAAAGCTACCATAAGCTGCAAAGACGGAAAGCCTTCTACCAGGTTGGAAAGGGTTAACTGGTAACAGCTTTTACCTAGGTGGACAAGATGTGAGCGGCTGCCCTCACCTTCCCCTATGAATCTCAGCTGGAGGAGAGCAAAGGGAAAAGGCCCTGATGTCTGGGGGCTGAGTGGGGTTTGAAATCTCCTATCGCTCAAGAGTGCCCACTACCTAGTTGTCCGAGTTTACCTGGAGGGCCAATATTAGCCTCGACCGAAGCTAAGCCCTGCTCGCGTAGCAATAAGCAGCGTGACCAGGCGTCCCTCCAAGAGAGAGACCTGGTCCTCGGGTCGCGGTCTGGCCGCCGGGAAGCCAAAGCGAGCTCAGGGGGTCTCCAGGCTCTCAGCCAACTGCCCTTCCTAATCGCCCTCCCGTTCCTTACAATCCCTCTGGAGTTTCGGCCGTAGCTAAGCCATGGCCGGGGGGACTCCACGTTCTCGGAGAGCTGTGGGGTGCCGGACACTCAACGGTCACTTCCACAGATCCGGTCCTGCTTGAGGGAAGGATTACTGACCTCCGATGTCTTCTCAAAATCCCTTCGTGGTTGCCAAAAATGCTACCGGAGAAATTGCAGGGTTCTTGTCTCCACGCAAGAAAGAATTCAGGCGTGAGACAGAGAGTAGTGGGAGGTAAAATAGCAAGGTTTATTAGGAAGGGACATCCGTAAAAACGGAATAGGCACCTGTCCAGACAGAGCCTGAGAGACTGGGGTGGAGGAAGGAGTGGAGAGATTACACCTGACCAGGCCAGGCGGGCGGCTCAGCAAAGATGTAGAGAGCTGAGTGCTTAATTTTGTTCTTGGAAACACTAATTGGTTCCACATGGAGACACCAGCTCTACATATTCATATTTTGTATGGAGAAAGATAGAGGAACTCCGGCAAACAAACATGATGTTTCTGTTTGTCTAGATGACATTTTATGCACTTGCCTAACGAAAAGACTTTGATTTTCTCCAAATCATTTTTACTGTGATTTTCTCGGTCCATTGCATACGAATTCCACACAATTTTGTCCAGATATGACTAGATGAAACTGGAAATATCTGGTTGTGTTTTGGCTAACTCAACCCCTGATATTGCTATAGCCTCTGTGTTTGTGTTTTCTGGATATTATCAATGGACTTTATTGTTTTGAATGTTTTTTATCAGGGAACATTTAATTTTGAGCTTGGATACAGGAATTGGTTTCACATGGAGACACCAGCTCTACATATTCGTATTTTCTAGGGAGAAAGCTAGAGGAACTGCTGCAAGCAAACATGATATTTCTGTTTGGATAGATGACATTTTATGCACTTGCCTAACGAAAAGAGTTTGCTTTTCTCCAAAACCATTTTTACTGTGGTTTTCTCGGTCCATTGCATACAAATTCCAAAGCACTTTGTCCGGATATGACTGGATGAAACCAGAAATATCCGGTTGTGTTTTGGCTAACTCAATCCGAAATATTGTGAAAGCCTCTGTGTTTGTGTATTCCTGATATTACCGCAGACTTTATTGTTTTGAATGTTTTTATCAGGGAACATTTAATTTTATACTATTGAAACACTAATTGGTTCATCATGGGAACACCAGCTCTACACATTCGTATTTTCTAGGGAGAAAGCTAGAGGAACTGCGGCAAACAAACATGATATTTCTGTTTGTCTAGATGACATTTCATGCACTTGCCTAATGAATAGACTTTGCTTTTCTCCAAAACCATTCTTACTGTAATTTTCTCGGTCCATTGCATTCGAATTCTGCCCCACTTTGTCCGGATATGACTGGATTAAACCAGAAATATCCGGTTGTGTTTTGGCTAACTCAATCCCAGATATTGCTACAGCCTCTGAGTTTGTGTTTTCTGGATATTATCAATGAACTTTATTGTTTTGAATGTTTTTTATTGGAGCACATTTAATTTTGAGCTTGGATACAGGCATTGGTTCCACATGGAGACACCAACTGTACAAATTCGTATTTCCTAGGGAGAAACTAGAGGAACTGCGGCAAACAAACATGATATTTCTGTTGGTCTAGATGACATTTTATGCACTTGCCTAACGAAAAGACTTTGCTTTTCTCCAAAACCATTTTTACTGTGATTTTCTCGGTCCATTGAATATGAATTCCATAACAGTTTTTCCAGATATGACTGGATGAAACCAGAGATATCCGCTTTTGTTTTGGCTAACTCAATCCCAGATATTGCTACAGTTTCTGTGTTTGTTTTTTTTTTCTGGATACTATCAATGGATTTTATTCTTTTGAATGTTTTTATCAGGGTACATTTTATTTTGTACTGTTGAAACACTAATTGGTTCCACATAGAGACACCAGCTCTACAGAGTTGTATTTTGTATGGAGAAAGCTAGAGGAACTCTGGCAAACATACATGATGTTTCTGTTTGTATAGATGACATTTTATGCACTTGCCTAATGAAAAGACTTTGCTATTCTCCAAAAGCATTTTTACTGTGATTTTCTCGGTACATTGCATACAAATTCCACACCACTTTGTCCGGATATGACTGGATGAAAAAAGGAAATATCCGGTTTTGTTTTGGGTAACTCAATCCCAGATATTGCTACAGCCTCTGTGTTTGTGTATTCCTGATATTATCCACGGACTTTATTGTTTTGAATCCTTTTTTTTCGGGAGCATTCAATTTTGTGCTTGGAAACACTAATGGGTTCCACATGGAGACACCAGCTCTACACATTCATATTTTCTAGGGAGAAAGCTAGAGGAACTGCGGCAAACAAACATGACATTTCTGTTTGTATAGATGACGTTTTATGAACTTGCCTAATGAAAAGACTTTACTTTTCTCCAAAACCATTTTAACTGTGATTTTCTCGGTCCATTGCATATGAATTCCACATCAGTTTGTCCGGATATGACTGGATGAAACCGGAAATATCCGGTTGTGTTTTGGCTAACTCAATCCAAAATATTGTGAAAGCCTCTGTGTTTGTATTTTCTGGACATTATCGATAGAATTTATTGTTTTGAATGTTTTTATCAGGGAACATTTAATTTTGTACCGTAGAAACACTAATTGGTTTATCATGGTGACACCAGCTCTACACATTCGTATTTTCTAGGGAGAAACCTAGAGGAACTGGGGTAAACAAACATGATACTTCTGTTTGTCTAGATGATAATTTATGCACTTGCCTAACAAAAAGACTTCGCTTTTCTCCAAAACCATTTTTACTGTGATTCTCTCGGTCCACTGCATACGAATTCCACAGCAGTTTGTACGGATATGACAGGATGAAAGCAGAAATATCTGGTTTTGTTTTGTTTAACTCAATTCCAGATATTGCTACAGCCTGTGTGTTTGTGTTTTCTGGATATTATCAATGGACTTTATTGTTTTGAAAGTTTTTTTTCGGGGAACATTTAATTTTGAGCTTGGATACAGGAATTGCTTTCATATGGAGACACCAGCTGTACATATTAGTATTTTCTAGGGAGAAAGCTAGAGGAACTGCGGAAAACAGACATGATATTTTTGTTTGTATAGATGACATTTTATGCACTTGCCTAATGAATAGACTTTGCTTTTCTCCAAAACCATTCTTACAGTGATGTTCTCGGTCCATTGCATACGAATTCCACACCACTTTGTCTGGATATGACTGGATTAAACCAGAAATATCCGGTTGTGTTTTGGCTAACTCAGTCAAAGACATTGCTACAGACTCTCAGTTTGTGTTTTCTGGATATTATCAATGAACTTTATTATTTGGATGTTTTTTTATCGGAGCACAATTCATTTTGAGCTTCGATACAGGAAATGGTTCCACATGGAGACACCAACTGTACAAATTCGTATTTCCTAGGGAGAAACTAGAGGAACTGCGGCAAACAAACATGATATTTCTGTTTGTATAGATGACATTTTATGCACTTACCTAACGAAAAGACTTTGCTTTTCTCCAAAACGATTTGTACTGTGAGTTTCTCGGTCCATTGCATACGAATTCAACACCAGTTTGTCCGGAAATGACTGGATGAAACCAGAAATATCCGGTTTTGTTTTGGCTAACTCAATCCCAGATATTGCTACAGCCTCTGTGTTTGTGTATTCCTGATATTATCCACGGACTTTATTGTTTTGAATGTTTTTTATCGGGGAACATTTAATTTTGAGCTTGGATACAGGAATTGCTTTCACATGGAGACACCAGCTCTACATATTAGTATTTTCTAGGGAGAAAGCTAGAGGAACTGCTGCAAACAAACATGATAATTTTGTTTGCATAGATGACAATTTATGCACTTGCCTATTGAAAAGTCTTTGCTTTTCTCCAAAACCATTCTTACTGTGATGTTCTCTGTCCAATGCATATGAATTCCACACCACTTTGTCCGGATATGACTGGATGAAAACAGAAATATCCGGTTGTGTTTTGGCTAACTCAGTCAAAGATATTGCTGCAGCCTCTGAGTTTGTGTTGTCTGGATATTATCAATGAACTTTATTGTTTTGAGTGTTTTTTATCGGAGCACATTTCATTTTGAGCTTTGATACAGGAATTGGTTCCACATGGAGACACCAACTCTACAAATTCGTATTTCCTAAGGAGAAACTAGAGGAACTGCAGCAAACAAACATGATATTTCTGTTTGTATAGATGACATTTTATGTATTTGCCTAACAAAAAGACTTTGCTTTTCTCCAAAACCATTTTTACTGTGATTTATTTTGCTTCATTTTATAAAATATTCCACACCACTTTGTCTGGATATGACTGGATTAAACCAGAAATATCCGGTTGTGTTTTGGCTAACTCAGTCAAAGATATTGCTACAGCCTCTGTGTTTGTGTTTTCTGGATATTATCAATGGACTTTATTGTTTTGAATGTTTTTTATCGGAGTACATTTCATTTTGAGCTTGGATACAGGAATTGGTTCCACATGGAGACACCAACTCTACAAATTCGTAATTCCGAGGGAGAAATTAGAGGAACTGTGGCAAAGAAACATGTTATTTCTGTTTGTATAGATGATGTTTTATGCACTTGCCTAACGAAAATACGTTGCTTTTCTCCAAAAAATTTCTACTGTGATTTTCTCGGTGCATTGCATACGAATTCCAAAGCACTTTGTCCGGATATGACTGGATGAAACCAGAAATATCCGGTTGTGTTTTGGCTAACTGAATCCGAAATATTATGAAAGACTCTTTGTTTGTGTTTTCTGAATATTATCAATGGACTGTATTGTTTGAATATTTTTATCAGGGAACCCTTATTTTTGTACCGTAGAAACACTAATTGGTTCATCATGGTGACACCAGCTCTACACATTCGTATTTTCTAGGGAGAAAGCTAGAGGAACTGCGGCAAACAAACATGATATTTCTGTTTTTGTAGATGACGTTTTATGCACATGCCTAACGAAAAGACTTTGCTTTTCTCCAAAAGCATTTTTACTGTGATTTTCTCGGTCCATTGCATATGAATTCCACACCAGTTTGTCCGGATGACTGGATGAAACCGGAAATATCCGGTTGTGTTTTGACTAACTGAATCCCACATATTGCTACAGCCTCTGTGTTTGTGTTTTCTGAATATTATCAATGGACTTTATTGTTTTGAGTATTTTTATCAGGGAACATTTCATTCTGTACCATTGAAACACTAATTGGTTCATCATGCGGACAACACCTCTACACATTCTTATTTTCTAGGGAGAAAGCTAGAGGAACTGCGGCAAACAAACATGATATTTCTGTTTGTATAGATGACATTTTATGCACTTGCCTAACGAAAAGACTTTGCTTTTCCCCAATACCATTTCTACTGTGATTTTCTCGGTCCATTGCATACGAATTCCAAACCACGTTGTCCAGATATGATTGGATGTAACCAGAAATATCCGGTTTTGTTTTGGCTAACTAAATCCGAAATATTGCTACAGCCTCTGTGTTTGTGTTTTCCGAATATTATCGATGGACATTATTATTTTGAATATTTTTATCAGGGAACATTTAATTTCTACCGTAGAAACAATAATCGGTTCATCATGAGGACAGCAGCTCTACACATTTGTATTTTCTAGGGAGAAAGCCTGAGGAACTGTGGCAAACAAACATAATATTTATGTTTTTGTAGATGACATTTATGCACATGGCTATCGAAAAGACTTTGCTTTTCTCCAAAACCATTTTTACTGTAATTTTCTCTGTCCATTGCATACGAATTCCACACCAGTTTGTCCGGATATGACTGGATGAAACCGGAAATATCCGGTTTTGTTTTGGCTAACTCAATCCCAGATATTGCTACAGCCTCTGTGCTTATTTTTTCTGGATATAATCAATGAACTTTATTGTTTTGAATGTTTTTTATCAGGGAGCATTTAATTTTATGCTTGGAAATCTAATTGGTTCCACATGTAGACACCAGCTCTACACATTCATATTTTCTAGGGAGAAAGCTAGAGGGACTGCGGCAAACAAACTTGATATTTCTGTTTGTATACATAACATTTTATGCACTTGCCTAACGAAAGACTTTACTTTTCTCCAAAACCATTTTTACTGTGATTTTCTAAGCCCATTGCATAGGAATTCCACACCAGTTTGTCCGGATATGACTGGATGAAACCAGAAATATCCGGTTGTGTTTTGGCTAACTCAATACGAAATATTGTGAAAGCCTCTGTGATTTTGTTTTCTGGATATTATCGTTGGACTTTATTGTTTTGAATATTTTTATCAGGGAACATTTAATTTGTACCGTAGAAACACTAATTGGTTTCTCAACATGACACCGGCTCTACACTTTCGTATTTTCTAGGGAGAAAGCTAGAGGAATTTCAGCAAACAAAAATGATATTTCTGTTTTCATAGATGACATTTTATGCACTTGCCTCACGAAAACCCTTTGCTGATCTCCAAAACCATTTTTACTGTGATTTTCTTAGTCCATTGCATAGGAATTCCATGCCAGTTTGTCCGGATGTGACTGGTTGAAACCGGAAATATGGCTTTTGTTTTGGCTAACTCAATCCCAGATATTGCTACAGACTCTGTGTTTGTGTATTCCTGATATTATCCACAGAGTTTATTGTTTTGAATGTTTTTTATCAGGGAACATTCAATTTTGTACCGTTGAAACACTAATTGGTTCATCATGGGGACACCAGCTCTACGAATTTGTATTTTCTAGGGAGCAATCTAGAGGAACTGCAGCAAACAAACATGATATTTCTGTTTGTCTAGATGACATTTTATGCACTTGCCTAACGAAAAGACTTTGGCTTTCTCCAAAACCATTTTTATTGTGATTTTCTCGCTGCATTGCATACGAATTCCAAGCAAGTTTGTCAGGATATGACTGGATGAAACCAGAAATATCCGGTTGTGTTTTGGCTAACTCAGTCTGACATATTGCTACAGCCTCTGTGTTTGTGCTTTCTGGATATTATCGATGGACTTATTGTTTGGAATGTTTTTATCAGGGAACATTTCTGTTGTACCGTTCAAACACTAATTGGTTCATCATGGGAGCACCAGCTGAACATATACGTATTTTCTAGGGAGAAAGCTAGAGGCACTGTGGAAAACAAACATGATATTTCTGTTTGTGTAGATGGCATTTTATACATTTGCCTAAAGAAAAGACTTTGCTTTTCTCCAAAACCATTTTTACTGTGATTTTCTCGGCCATTGCATCCAAATTCCAAACGTCTTTTTCCGGATATGACTTGATGAATCCGGAAATATTCGGTTTTGTTTTGGCTAACTCAACCCCAGATATTGCTACAGCCTCTGTGTTTGTGTATTCCTGATATTATCAACGGACTTTATTGTTTTGAATATTTTTTTATCAGGCAACATTTTATTGTGATCTTTGAAACACTAATTGGTTCCACATGGAGACACCAGTTCTGCACATTCCTATATTCTAGGCAGAGAGCTAGAGGAACTGCGACAAACAAACATGATATTTCTGTTGGTATAGATGACATTTTATGCATTTGCCTAGCGAAAAGACTTTGCTTTTCTCCAAAACCATTTTTACTGTGATTTTCTCAGTCCATTGCATCTGAATTCCACACCAGTTTTTCTGGATATGAGTGGATGAAAACAGAAATATCCGGTTTTGTTTTGGCTAACTGAATCCAAAATATTGTGAAAGCCACTGTGTTTGTGTTTTCTGGATATTATTGACGGACTCTATTGTTTTGAATGTTTTTATCAGGGAACATTTAATTTTGTACGGTTGAAACACTAATTGGTTCATGATGAGAACACCAGCTGTAGACATTCGTATTTTCTAGGGAGAAAGCTAGAGGAACTGCGGCAAACAAACATGATATTTCTGTTTGTATAGATGAGATTTTATGCTCTTCCTAACGAAAAGACTTTGCTTTTCTCCAAAACTATTTTTTCTTTGATTTTCTTGGTCCATTGCATAAGAATTCCTCACCACTTTGTCCGGATATGACTGGATGAAACGGGAAATATCCTGTTGTGTTTTGGCTAACTCAATCTGAAATATTGTGAAAGCCTCTGTGTTTCTGTTTTCTGGATATTATCGATGGACTTTATTTTTTGAATAATTTTATCAGGGACCAATTAAGTTTGTACTGTAGAAACACTAATTGGTTCATCATGGGAACACCAGCTTTACACATTCGTATTTTCTAGGGAGAAAGCTAGAGGAACTGCGGCAAACAAACATGATATTTCTTTGTATAGATGACATTTTATGCACTATCTAACGAAAAGTCTTTGCTTTCCTCCAAAACCATTTTTACTGTGATTTTCTCGGTCCATTGCATACGAATTCCACACAAGTTTGTCCGGATTGAGTGGATGAAACCGGATATATCCGGTTTTGTTTTGGCTAACTTAATCCCAGATATTGCTACAGCCTCTGTGTTTGTGTTTTCCGGATATTATCCACGGAATTTATTGTTTTGAACGTTTTTTACCGGGGAATATTTTATGTTGAGCTTGGATACAGTAATTGGTTCCATATGGAGACACCAGCTGAACATATTCGTATTTTCTAGGGAGAAAGCTAGAGGATCTGTGGCAAAGAAACCTGACACTTCTGTTTGTATCGATGATTTTTTATGCACTTGCCTAACGACAAGACTTTGCTTTTTTCTAAAATCATTTTACTCTGATTATATTAGCCCAATGCATACGAATTCCACACCACTTTGTCCGGATATGACTGGATGAAACCAGAAATATCTGGGTTTGTTTTTTCTATCTCAAACCGAAATATTGTGAAAGCCTCTGTGTTTGTGTTTTCTGGCTATTATCGATGGACTTTATTGTTTTGAATGTTTTTATCAGGGAACATTTAATTTTGTACTGTAGAAACACTAATGGGTTCCACATGGAGACACCAGCTCTACACATTGTTATTTTCTAGGGAGAAAACAAGAGGAACTGCGGGAAACAAACATGATATTTCTGTTTGTATAGATGACATTTTATGCACTTGCCTAACGAAATCCCTTTGCTGATCTCCAAAACCATTTTTACTGTGATTTTCTCGGTCCATTGCATACGAATTCCACACCAGTTTGTCTGGATATGACTGGATGAAAACAGAAATATCCTGTTTTATTTTGGCTAACTCAATCCCAGATATTGCTACAGACTCTGTGTTTGTGTATTCCTGATATTATCTACAGAGTTTATTGTTTTGAATGTTTTTTATCAGGGAACATTCAATTTTGTACCGTTGGAACACTAATTGGTTCATCATGGGGACACCAGCTCTACGAATTTGTATTTTCTAGGGAGCAATCTAGAGGAACTGCAGCAAACAAACATGATATTTCTGTTTGTCTAGATGACATTTTATGCACTTGCCTAACGAAAAGACTTTGGTTTTCTCCAAAACCATTTTTATTGTGATTTTCTCGGTACATTGCATACGAATTCCAAGCAAGTTTGTCAGGATATGACTGGATGAAACCAGAAATATCCGGTTGTGTTTTGGCTAACTCAGTCTGACATATTGCTACAGCCTCTGTGTTTGTGCTTTCTGGATATTATCGATGGACTTATTGTTTGGAATGTTTTTATCAGGGAACATTTCATTTTGTACCGTTCAAACACTAATTGGTTCATCATGGGAGCACCAGCTGAACATATACGTATTTTCTAGGGAGAAAGCTAGAGGCACTGTGGAAAACAAACATAGTATTTCTGTTTGTGTAGATGGCATTTTATACATTTGCCTAACGAAAAGACTTTGCTTTTCTCCACAACGATTTTTACTGTGATTTTTTTGCTTCATTTTATACGAATTCCACACCACTTTGTCTGGATATGACTGGATTAAACCAGAAATATCCGGTTGTGTTTTGGCTAACTCAGTCAAAGATATTGCTACAGCCTCTGTGTTTGTGCTTTCTGGATATTATCAATGGACTTTATTGTTTTGAATGTTTTTTATCGGAGTACATTTCATTTTGAGCTTGGATACAGGAATTGGTTCCACATGGAGACACCAACTCTACAAATTCGTAATTCCTAGGGAGAAATTAGAGGAACTGTGGCAAACAAACATGTTATTTCTGTTTGTATAGATGATGTTTTATGCACTTGCCTAACGAAAATACGTTGCTTTTCCCCAAAAAATTTCTACTGTGATTTTCTCGGTGCATTGCATACGAATTCCAAAGCACTTTGTCCGTATATGACTGGATGAAACCAGAAATATCCGGTTGTGTTTTGGCTAACTGAATCTGAAATATTATGAAAGACTCTTTGTTTGTGTTTTCTAAATATTATCGATGGACTGTATTGTTTGAATATTTTTATTAGGGAACCCTTATTTTTGTACCGTGGAAACACTAATTGGTTCATCATGGGGACACCAGCTCTACACATTCGTATTTTCTAGGGAGAAAGCTAGAGGAACTGCGGCAAACAAACATGATATTTCTGTTTTTGTAGATGACGTTTTATGCACATGCCTAATGAAAAGACTTTGCTTTTCTCCAAAAGCATTTTTACTGTGATTTTCTCGGTCCATTGCATATGAATTCCACACCAGTTTGTCCGGATGACTGGATGAAACCGGAAATATCCGGTTGTGTTTTGACTAACTGAATCCCACATATTGCTACAGCCTCTGTGTTTGTGTTTTCTGAATATTATCAATGGACTTTATTGTTTTGAGTATTTTTATCAGGGAACATTTAATTTCTACTGTAGAAACAATAATCGGTTCATCATGAGGACAGCAGCTCTACACATTCGTATTTTCTAGGGAGAAAGCCTGAGGAACTGTGGCAAACAAACATAATATTTATGTTTTTGTAGATGACGTTTATGCACATGGCTATCGAAAAGACTTTGCTTTTCTCCAAAACCATTTTTACTGTAATTTTCTCGGTCCATTGCATACAAATTCCACACCAGTTTGTCCGGATATGACTGGATGAAACCGGAAATATCCGGTTTCGTTTTGGCTAACTCAATCCCAGATATTGCTACAGCCTCTGTGTTTCTGTATTCCTGATGTTATTCATGGACTTTATTGTTTTGAATGTTTTTTTATCAGGGAACATTTAATTTTGTACGATTGAAACACTAATTGTTTCCACATGGAGACACCAGCTCTACTCATTCGTATTTTCTAGGGAGAAAGCTAGAGGAACTGCGGCAAACAACCATGATATTTGTGTTTGTCTAGATGACATTTGATGCACTTGCCTAACGAAAAGACTTTGCTTTTCTCCAAAACCATTTTACTCTGATTTTCTCAGCCCAGTGCATACGAATTCCACAAGAGTTTGTCCGGATATGACCGGATGAAAGCAGAAATATCCGGTTGTGTTTTGGCTAACTCAATCCGAAATATTGTGAAACCCTCTGTGTTTGTCTTTTCTGGATACTATCGATGGAGTTTATTGCTTTGAATGTATTTATCAGGGAACATTTAATTTTGTACCGCAGAAACTTCATTTGGTTCATCATGGGGACACCAGGTGAACATATTCGTATATTCTAGGGAGAAAGTAGAGGAACTGCGGCAAACAAACATGACATTTCTTTTTCTGTAGATGACATTTTATGCACTTGCCTAACGAAAAGACTTTGCTTTCCTCCAAAACCAATTTTACTGTAATTTTCTCGGTCCATTGCATACGAATTCCACACCAGTTTACCTGATATGACTGGATGAAACCAGCAATATCCGGTATTGCTACAGCCTCTGTGTTTGTGTTTTCTGGATATTATCAATGGAGTTTATTGTTTTGAATGTTTTAACAGGGAACATTTAATTTTGTAACGTAGAATCTTTCATTCGTTCATCACGGGGACACCAGCTGAACATATTCGTAGTTTCTAGGGAGAAAGCTAGAGGAACTGCGACAAACAAACATGATATTTCTGTTTGTATAGATGACATTTTATGCACTTGCCTAACGAAAAGACTTTGCTTTTCTCCAAAATCATTTTTACTGTGATTTTCTCGGTCCATTGCATACGAATTCCACACCAGTGTGTCCGGATATGACTGGATGAAACAGGAAATATTCGGTTTATTTTGGCTAACTTAATCCGAGATATTGCTACAGCCTCTGTGTTTTTGTATTCCTGATATTATCCACGGAATGATTGTTATGAATGTTTTTTTTATCAGGGAATATTTCATTTTGTGTTTGGAATCACCAATTCGTTCCACATGGAGACACAATCTCTACACATTCGTATTTTCTAGGGAGAAAGCTAGAGGAACTGCGACAAACAAACATGATATTTCTGTTTGTATAGATGACATTTTATGCAGTTGCCTAACGAAAAGACTTTGCTTTTCTCCAAAACCATTTTTACTGTGATTTTCTCGGTCCATTGCATACGAATTCCACACCAGTTTACCGGATATGACTGAATGAAACCGGAAATATCCGGTTTCATTTTGGCTAACTGAATCCCAGATATTGCTACAGCCTCTGTGTTTGTGTATTCCTGATATTATCCACCGACTTCATTGTTTTGAATGTTTTTATCAGGGAACATTTCATTTTGTACCGTTGAAAAACTAATTGGTTCCACATGCAGACACCAGCGCTACACATTCTTATTTTCTAGGGAGAAAGCTAGAGGAACTGCGGCAAACATACATGATATTTCTGTTTGTAATGATGACATTTTATGCACTTGCCTAACGTAAAGACTTTGCTTTTCTCCAAAACCATTTGTACCGTGATTTTCTCGGTCCATTGCATACGAATTCCACACATGTTTGTCCGGATTGAGTGGATGTCACCGGAAATATCTGGTTTTGTTTTGGCTAACTCAATCCCAAATATTGCTACAGCCTCTGTGTTTGTGTTTTCCGGATATTATCCACGGATTTTATTGTTTTGAATGTTTTTTAATTAAACTTTTATTTAATGTAAATAACTTTCCAAAGTATAGCTTATGGGTTACAATGGCTTCCCCCTCCCAAAACTTTCCTCCCACCCACAACCCTCCCCCCTCCCGCTCCCTCTCTCCTTCCTATCACATCATTATTCATTTTCAATTCTCTTTATATACAAAAGATCAGTTTTGTATATATTAGGTAACGATTTCAACAGTTTTCCCCTATATAGCAACAGAAAGTAAAAAAAAAAATACTGTTAGAGTACTAGTTATAGCATTAAATAAGAATGTACAGCACATTAAAGACCTAGATCGTACATATTTTTAAAGCAATTAATTTTCTATGCCATTTAAATTTAACACCAGGTGTTTGTTTTCATTTCCAATTATCTTTATATACAGAAGATCGATTCAGTATGTAATTAGTAAAGATCTCATCAGTTTGTACCCACGCAGAACCACAAAGTGTAAAAATACTGTTTCAGTACTTGTTATAGCATCACTGCACATTAGACAACACATTAAGGACAGATCCCACACGGGATGTAAGTACACAGTGACTTCTGTTGCTGACTTAACAATTTGACACTCCTGTTCATGGCGTCAGTAATCTCCCTAGGCTCTAGTCATGAGTTGCCAGGGCTATGGAAACCTTTAGAGTTCGCTGACTTTGATCTTGTTCCGATAGGGTCACAGTCAAAGTGGAAGATCTCTCCTCCCTTCGGAGAAAGGTACCTCCTTCTTTGATGGCCCCGTTCTTTCCATTGTGATCTCACTAACAGAGATCTTTCATTTAGGTCTTCTTCTTTTTTTTTTCTTTTCCATGGTGTCTTGGCTTTCCATGCCTACAATACTCTCATGGGCTCTTCATTCAGATCCGAATGCCTTAAGGGCTGATTCTGAGGCCAGAGGGTTGTTTAGGACATCTGCCATTCTATGAGTCTGCTGTGTATCCCACTTCCCATGTTGGATCTTTCTCTCCCTTTTTGATTCTATCAGTTAGTATTAGCAGACACTTGTCTTGCTTGTGTGATCCCTTTGATTTTTAGACCTATCTAAGCAATCGAATGTGAACTGAAACTGATCACTTGGACTAGTGAGACGGCATTGGTACATGCCACCTTGATGGGATTGTATTGGAATCCCCTGGCACATTTCTAACTCCATCATTTGGGGCAAGACTGTGCATGTCCCAAATTGTGCATCTCCTCCCTCTATTTTTCCACTCTGAAATTTAACAGGGATCAGTTTTCAGTTAAAATTTAAACACCTAAGAATAATTGTGTGTTATTTACAGAGTTCAACCACTAGTACTAGAACAACAACAACAACAACAAATACTAAAAAGGATAAAGTATTACATTGTACATCTAGAGTCAGGACAAAAGCTGATCAGGTCATTGTTTCTTATAGTGTCCATTTCACTTCAACAGGTTTCCCCTTTGGTGCTCAGTTGTCGACGATCAGGGAAAACAAATGATATTTGTCTCTTTGGGAATGGCTTAATTCACTCAGCATGATGTTTTCCAGATCCCTCCATCTTGTTGCAAATGACTGGGTTTCATTGTTCCTTACTGCTGTATAGTATTCTATGGAGTACATGTCCCATAATTTCTTTATCCAGTCTACTGTTGATGGGCATTTGGGTTGGTTCCAGGTCTTAGCTATTGTGAATTGAGCTGCAATAAACATTAATGTGCAGATGGCTTTTTTATTAGCCAAATTAATTTCCTTTGGGTAACTTCCAAGGAGTGGGATGGCTGGGTTGTATGGTAGGGTTATGTTCAGGTTTCTGAGGAATCTCCAGACTGACTTCCATAGTGGCTTAACCAGTTTGCATTCCCACCTCCAGTGGGTTAGTGTCCCTTTTTCACCACATCCTCTCCAGCATCTATTGTTGGTAGATTTCTGGATGTGAGCCATTCTCACCGGGGTGAGGTGAAACCTCATTGTGGTTTTGATTTGCATTTCTCTGATTGCTAGTGATCTTGAACATTTTTTCATGTGTCTGTTGGCCATTTGGATTTCCTCTTTTGAAAAATGTCTATTTAGGTCCTTGGCCCATCTCTCAAGTGGGTTGTTTGTTCTGTTGTTGTGGATTTTCTTGATTTCTTTGTAGATTCTGGTTATCAACCCTTTATCTGTAGTATAGTTTGCAAATATGTTTTCCCATTCTGTCGGTTGCCTCTTCACTTTCCTGACTGTTTCTTTTGAAGTACAGAAACTTCTCAATTTGATGCAATCCCAAATGTTAATTTTGGTTTTGACTGCCTGTGCTCCTGGGGTCTTTTCCAAGAAGTCTTTGCCTGTACCTATATCTTGCAGGGTTTCTCCAATGCTCTCTAATAATTTGATGGTTTCAGGTCGTAGATTTAAGTTTTTAATCCACGTTGAGTGAAATTTTGTGTAAGGTGAAAGGTATGGGTCTTGCTTCAAGCTTCTGCACATGGAAATCCAATTTTCCCAGCACCATTTATTGAATAGACTGTCCTTATTCCAGGGATTAGTTTTGGATCTTTAGTCAAATATAAGTTGGCTGTAGATGTTTGGATTGATTTCTGGGGTTTCTATTCTGTTCCATTGGTCTATCCATCTGTTTCTGTACCAGTACCATGCTGTTTTGATAACAACTGCCCTGTAGTATGCCTTGAAATCTGGTATTGTGATGCCTCCGGCTTTGTTTTTGTTGTACAAGATTGCTTTGGGTATTCAAGGTCTTCTGTGTCTCCATATGAATTTCAGCATCATTTTTTCCAGATCTGAGAAGAATGTCTTCGGGATCTTGATTGGTATTGCATTGAATGTATAAATTGCTTTTGGGAGAATAGACATTTTGATGATATTGATTCTTCCAATCCATGAGCATGGAAGATTTCTCCATTTTTTGTATCCTCTTCTATTTATTTCTGTAAGGTTTTGTAGTTTTCATCATAGAGATCTTTAACGTCCTTGGTTAAGTTTATTCCAAGGTATTTGATTGTTTGTGTAGCTATTGTGAATGGGATTGATCTTAGCAGTTCTTCCTCAGCCGTGGCATTGCCTGTGTATATATACAAAGGCTGTTGATTTTTGTGCATTGATTTTATATCCTGCTACTTTGCCAAACTCTTCGATGAGTTCCAGTAGTCTCTTAGTAGAGTTCTTTGGGTCCCCTAAATAAAAAATCATATCATCTGCAAAGAGGGATAGTTTGAGTTCTTCCTTCCCGATTTGTATCCCTTTAATTTCTTTTTCTTGCCTAATAGCTCTGGCTAAGACTTCCAGAACTATATTGAAGAGCAGTAGTGAGAGTGGGCATCCCTGTCTGGTACCAGATCTCAGCGGAAATGCTTCCAACTATTCCCCATTCAATAGGATGGTGGCCGTGGGTTTTTCATATATTGCTTTGATTGTATTGAGGAATGTTCCTTCCATACCCAGTTTGCTTAGAGTTTTCATCATGAAAGGGTGTTGTATTTTATCAAATGCCTTCGCTGCGTCTATTGAGAGAATCATATGGTTTTTCTTCTGTAGCCTGTTAATGTAGTGTATTACGTTGATTGTTTTGCAGACGTTGAACCATCCTTGCATACCAGGGATAAATCCCACTTGGTCTGGGTGGATGATGTTTCTGATGTGTTGTTGCATTCTATTGGCCAGAATTTTATTGAGTATTTTTGCATCTATGATCATCAGGGATATTGGTCTGTAATTCTCTTTCAATGCTGCATCTTTTTCCGGCTTAGGAATTAAAGTGATGCTGGCTTCATAGAAAGAATTTGGGAGGATTCCCTCTTTTACGATTGTTCTGAATAGTTTGAGAAGAATTGGTGTTAGTTCTTCTCTAAATGTCTGGTAGAACTCAGCAGTGAATCCATCTGGTCCTGGGCTTTTCTTTGTTGGGAGGGCCTTTATTACTGTTTCAATTTCTGTGTCAGTTATGGGTCTGTTTAGGTTTCCTATGTCTTCCTGGCTCAATTTAGGTAGGTTGTATGTGTCCAAGAATCTATCCATTTCTGATAGATTTCCCTGTTTGCTGGCATACAAGTCCTTGTAGTAATTTCTGATGATTCTTTTTATTTCTGTGGTGTCTGTTGTTATGTTTCCTTTTTCATCTCTGATCCTATTGATTTGGGTCTTTTTTTAGTTAGTTGGGCCAATGGGGTGTCAATTTTGTTTATTTTTTCCAAAAACCAGCTCCTTGTTTGGCTGATTTTTTGTAATGTTTTTTTGGATTCAATCCTGTTGATTTCTTCTTTGATTTTAATTATTTCCCTTCTTCTACTGGGTTTGGGTTTGGTTTGCTGCAGATTTTCTAGATCCTTGAGATGACTTGAAAGCTCATCTATTTGGTGCCTCTCCAATTTCTTGATGTAGGCACCTATTGATATAAATTTTCCTCTTAACACTGCTTTTGTTGTATCCCATAGGTTTTGGTATGTTGTGCTGTTATCCTCATTTACTTCCAGAAAATTTTTGATTTCTCTTTTAATTTCTTCTATGACCCATTGTTCATTCAGGAGCATGTTGTTCAATCTCCATGTGTTTGCACGTGCTCTGGGGATTCCCGAGTTGCTAATTTCCAATTTCATTCCTTTGTGGTCTGAGAAGCTGCATGGTATGATTCTAATTCTCTTGAATTTGCTGAGACTTGCTTTATGGCCTAGTATGTGGTCAATCCTAGAGAAGGTTCCATATACTGCTGAGAAGAATGTAAAGTCCTTAGATGTAGGATGAAATGTTCTGTAGATATCTGTTAGATCCATTTGGGCTATAGTGTCATTTAAATCTGCTGTCTCCTTGTTGATCTTCTGTCCTGTTGATCTGTCTATCTCTGAGAGTGGAGTATTGAAGTCCCCCAGTACTATTGTATTGGGGTCTAAGTCTCCCTTTAAGTCCCTTAACAAGTCTTTTAAATAAGCTGGTGCCCTGTGATTAGGTGCATATACATTGATAATTGTTACATCTTCCTGTTGAATGAATCCCTTAATCATTAAATAGTGCCCCTCTTTGTCTCTCCTGACAGTTTTTGTGGTAAAGTTTATGTTGTCCGATATTAAGATGGCTACGCCCGCTCTTTTTTCATTTCTGTTGGCATGGTATATCTTTTTCCAGCCTTTCACTTTCAGTCTGTATGGATCATTGTTGGAAAGATGAGTTTCTTGTAAGCAGCAAAAAGATGGGTTTTGTTCCTTAACCCAATCAGCCAATCGGTGTCTTTTAACTGGACAGTTCAAGCCATTAACATTCAATGTGACTATGGAGAAGGAGTAACTTTGCCCTGCCATTTGCCAAAGATATTTTCTACTATCTGGTTTGAGATTCCTGTGATCTTTTGCTGTGAGGTTTCCTTCCTTTACCTTCCTTCATATTGGTGAACGTGTTTCTGTGTTTCTGTATGTAACACATCTTTAAGCATCTTTTGCAGGGCTGGACAAGTGGCGACAAATTCTTTCAATTTCTGTTTGCTGTGAAAGGTCTTTATTTCACCTTCATTCACAAATGAGAGCTTTGCAGGATATAATATTCTGGGCTGGCAGTTTTCCTCTCTTAGTACCTGGGCTATATCTCGCCATTCTTTCCTGGCTTGTAGGGTTTCTGATGAGAAGTCAGCTGTAAGTCTAATTGCAGATCCTCTGAGAGTAATCTGGCGTTTCTCTCTTGCACATTTTAGGATCTTTTCTTTGTGTTTCACTGTGGTGAATTTGATTACGATGTGTCGTGGTGAGGATCTCTTTTGATCATGTTTATTAGGGGTTCTATGAGCTTCCTGTACCAGGATGCCTCTGTCCTTCTCCAAACCTGGGAAATTTTCTGCTAGTATCTCACTAAAAAGGCCTTCTAATCCTTTCTCCCTTTCCATGCCTCGGTGTTTGTGTATTCCTGATATTATCCACGGACTTCATTGTATTGAATGCTTTTTATCAGGGAACATTGAATTTTGTACCGTAGAATCTTCAATTGGATCATCATGGGGACACCAGCTGAACATATTCATATTTCTATGGAGAAAGCTAGAGGAACTGCAGCAAACATGATATTTCTATTTGTATTGATGATATTTTATGCACTTGCCTAATGAAAGACTTTGCTTTTCTCCAAAACCATATTTACTGTGATTTTCTTGGTCCATTGCATACGAATTCCACACCAGTTTGTCCGGATCTGACTGGATGAAACCGGAAATATCCGGTTTTATTTTGGATAATTCAATCCCAGATATTGCTACAGCCTCTGTGTTTGTGTATTCCTGATATTATCCACGGACTTCATTGTTTGAATGTTTCTATCAGGGAACATTTAATTTTGTACCGTTGAAACACTCATTGGTTCATCATGTGAACACCAGCTCTACACATTCTTATTTTCTCAGGAGAATGCTAGAGGAATGCGGCCCACAAACATGATATTTATGTTTGTGTAGATGACATTTTATGCACTTGCCTAACGAAATGACTTTGCTTTTCTCCAAAACCATTTTACTCTGATTTTAACAATCCATTGCATATGAATTCCATACAAGTTTCTCCGCATATGACTGGATGAAAACGGAAATATCCGGTTTTGTTTTGCCTAACTCACTCGCAGATATTGCTACAGCCTCTGTGTTTGCTTTTTCTGTATGTTATCACAGACTTTATTGTTTTGAATGTTTTTCATCGGGGAACGTTTTATTTTGAGCTTGGATAGAGTAATTGGTTCCACATGGAGACACCAGCTCTACACATTCGTATTTTCTAGGGAGAAAGCTAGAGGAACTGCGGCAAAAAAACATCATATTTCTGTTTGTATCAATGATATTTTATGCACTTGCCTAATGAAAAGACTTTGCTTTTCTCCGAAACCATTTTTACTCTGATTTTCTCGATCCATTGCATACAAATTCCTAAGCACTTTGTCCGAATATGACTGGATTGAAACAGAAATATCCGGTTGTGTTTTCGCTAACTCAATACGAAATATTGTGAAAGCATCTGTGTTTGTGTTTTCTGGATATTATCGATGGACTTTATAATTTGAATGGTTTATCTGGGAACATTTAATTTTGTACCGTTGAAACACTAATTGGTATCATGGAGACACCAGCTCTATGCATTCGTATTTTCTAGGGAGAAACCTAGAGGAACTGCGGCAAACAAACTTGATATTTCTGTTTGTATAGATGACATTTTATGCACTTGGCTAACATAAAGACTTTGCTTTTCTCCAAAACCATTTTTACTGTGATTTTCTCGGTCCATTGCATACGAATTCCACACCAGTTAGTTCGGATATGACTGGATTAAACCAGAAATATCTCGTTGTGTTTTGGATAATTCAATCTGAAAGATTGCTACAACCTCGGTGTTTGTTTATTCCTGATATTATCCACGGACTCTATTATTTTGAATGTTATTTTTTTCAGGGAACATTTACATTTGTGCTTGGAAACACTAGTTGGTTCCACATGGAGACACCTGCTCTACACATTCGTATTTTCTAGGGAGAAAGCTAGAGGAACTGCGGCACACAAACATGATATTTCTGTTTGTCTAGATGACATTTTATGCCTTCCCTAAAGAAAAGACTTTGCTTTTCTCCAAAACCATTTTTACTCTGATTTTCTCGGTTCATTGCATGCGAATTTCACACAACTTTGTCCGGATATGACTGGATGAAACCAGAAATATCCGGTTTTGTTTTGGCTAACTCAATCCCAGATATTGCTACAGCATCTTTGTTTGTGCATTCCTGACATTATCCACGGACTTTATGGTTTGAATGTTATTTTTTTCAGGGAACATTTACATTTGTGCTTGGAAACACTAGTTGGTTCCACATGGAGACACCAGCTCTACACATCCGTATTTTCTAGGGAGAAAGCTAGAGGAACTGTGGCGAACAAACATGATATTTCGGTTTCTATCGATGACACTTTATGCACTTGCCTAACGAAAAGACTTTGCTTTTCTCCAAAACCATTTTTACTGTGATTTTTTCGGTCCATTGCATGCGAATTCCACACCACTTTGTCCGGATATGACTGGATGAATCCAGAAACATCCAGTTGTGTTTTGACTAACTCAATCCCAGATATTGCGACAGCCTCTGTGTTTGTGTATTCCTCATATTATACACGGACTTTATTGTTTTGAATGTTTTTTATCAGGGAACATTTAATTTTGAGCTTGGATAAAGTAATTGGTTCCACATGGAGACACCAGCACTACATATTAGTATTTTCTACGGAGAAAGCTAGAGGAACTGCGACAAACAAACATGATATTTCTGTTGGTCTAGATGACATTTTATGCACTTGCCTAATGAAAAGACTTTGCTTTTCTCCAAAAACATTTTTACTCTGATTTTCTCGGTCCATTGCATATGAATTCCTAAGCACTTTGTCGGAATATGACTAGATGAAACCAGAAATATAGGGTTGTGTTTTGGCTAACTCAATCTGAAATATTGTGAAAGCCTCTGTGTTTGTGTTTCCTGGATATTATCTACAGACTTTATTGTTTTAAATGTTTTTATCAGGGAACATTTAATTTTGTACCGTTGAAACACTCATTGGTTCATCATGTGAACACCAGCTCTACAAATTCGTATTTTCTCTGGAGAATGCTAGAGGAATGCGGCCTACAAACATGATATTTATGTTTGTGTAGATGACATTTTATGCACTTGCCTAACGAAATGACTTTGCTTTTCTCCAAAACCATTTTACTGTGATTTTAACGATCCATTGCATACGAATTCCACACAAGTTTGTCCGCGTATGAGTGCATTAAACCAGAAATATCCTGTTTTGTTTTGCCTAACATACTCCCAGATATTGCTACAGCCTGTGTTAGCTTTTTCTGTATATTATCCAAGACTTTATTGTTTTGAATATTTTTCATCGGGGAACATTTTATTTTGAGCTTGGATAAAGTAATTGGTTCCACATGGAGACACCAGCTCTACACATTCATATTTTCTAGGGAGAAAGCTAGAGGAACTGCGGTAAACAAACTTGATATTTCTGTTTGTCTAGATGACATTTTATGCACTTTCCTAAAGAAAAGACTTTGCTTTTCTCCAAAACCATTTTTACTGTGATTTTCTTGGTCCATTGCATATGAATTCCACACCAATTTGTCCAGATATGACTGGATGAAACTGGATATCCGGTTTTGTTTTGGCTAACTCAATCCCAGATATTGCTACAGCCTCTGTGTTTGTGTATTCCTGATATTATCCATGGACTTTATTTTTTGAAAGTTTTTTTTCGGGGAACATTTTATTTTGTGCTTGGAAACAATAATTCGTTCCACATGGAGACACCAGCTCTACACATCCATATTTTCCAGGGAGAAAGCTAGAGGAATTGCGGCAAAGAAGCATGATATTTCTGTTTGTATAGATGATATTTTATGCACTTGCCTAATGAAAAGACTTTGCTTTTCTCCAAAACCATTTTTACTGTGATTTTCTCGGTCCATTGCATACGAATTCCACACCACTTAGTTCGGATATGACTGGATGAATCCAGAAATATCTGGTTGTGTTTTGGCTAACTCAATCCGAATATTGCTACAGCCTCTGTATTTGTGTATTCCTGATATTTTCCATGGAATTTATATTTTTCAATGTTTTTTTTTTTCAGGGAACATTTCATTTTCAGCTTGGAAACACTAATTGGTTCCACATGGAGACACCAGCTCTACACATTCGTATTTTCTAGGGAGAAAGCTAGAGGAACTGCGGCCAACAAACATGATATTTCTGTTTGTATAGATGACATTTTATGCACTTGCCTAATGAAAAGACTTTGCTTTTCTCCAAAACCATTTTTACTGTGATTTTCTCGGTCCATTGCATACGAATTCCACACCACTTAGCTCGGATATGACTGGATGAGTCCAGATATATCTGGCTGTGTTTTGGATAATCAAATCTGAAGGATTGCTACAACCTCGGTGTTTGTGTATTCCTGATATTATCCACGGACTCTATTATTTTGAATGTTATTTTTTTCAGGGAACATTTACTTTTGTGCTTGGAAACCTTAGTTGGTTCCACATGGAGACACCTGCTCTACGTATTCATATTTTCTAGGGAGAAAGCTAGAGGAACTGCGGCAAACAAACATGATATTTCTGTTTGTATCGATGACATTTTATGCCTTCCCTAAAGAAAAGACTTTGCTTTCCTCCAAAACCATTTTTACTCTGATATTTTTGGTCCATTGCATTCAAATTCCACAAAACTTTGTCCGGATATGACTGGATGAAACCAGAATTATCCGGTTTTGTTTTGGCTAACTCAATCCCAGATATTGCTACAGCATCTTTGTGTGTGCATTCCTGATATTATCCACGGACTTTGTGGTTTTGAATGGTTTTTT
The DNA here is from genome assembly GCF_033115175.1 of Lepus europaeus. Classification (NCBI taxonomy): domain Eukaryota; kingdom Metazoa; phylum Chordata; class Mammalia; order Lagomorpha; family Leporidae; genus Lepus; species Lepus europaeus. Next base: position 477,105 of record NW_026909041.1, read on the forward strand.
TCAGGGAACATTATTTTTGGGCTTGGAAACACTAATTGGTTAAACATGGAGACACCAGCACTACATATTAGTATTTTCTATGGAGAAAGCTAGAGGAACTGCGGCAAAAAAACATGATATTTCGGTTTCTATCGATGACACTTTATGCACTTGTCTTACGAAAAGACTTTGCTTTTCTCCAAAACCATTTTTATTGTGATTTTTTTGGTCCATTGCATGCGAATTCCACACCACTTTGTCCAGATATGACTGGATGAATCCAGAAATATCCAGTTGTGTTTTGGCTAACTCAATCCCAGATATTGCGACAGCCTCTGTGTTTGTGTATTCCTCATATTATACACGGACTTTATTGTTTTGAATGTTTTTGTTTTCAGGGAACATTTAATTTTGAACTTGGATACAGTAATTGGTTCCACATGGAGACACCAGCACTACATGTTAGTATTTTCTACGGAGAAAGCTAGAGGAACTGCGACAAACATACATGATATTTCTGTTTGTATAGATGACGTTTTATGCACTTGCCTAATGAAAAGACTTTGCTTTTCTCCAAAACCATTTTTACTCTGATTTTCTCAGTCCATTGCATACGAATTCCAAAGCACTTTGTCCGAATATGACTGGATGAAACCAGAAATATCCGGTTGTGTTTTGGCTAACTCAATCCGAAATATTGTGAAAGCCTCTGTGTTTGTGTTTTCTGGATATTATCTACAGACTTTATTGTTTTAAATGTTTTTATCAGGGAACATTTAATTTTGTACCATTGAAACACTAATTGGTTTATCATGTGGACACCAGCTCTACACATTATTATTTTCTAGGGAGAATCCTAGAGGAACTGCGGCAAACAAACATGATATTTCTGTTTGTATAGATGACATTTTATCCACTTGCCTAACGAAAAGACTTTGCTTTTCTCAGAAACCATTTTTACTGTGATTTTCTTGGTCCATTGCATATGAATTCCACACCAGTTTGTCCGGATCTGACTGGATGAAACCGGAAATATCCGCTTTTGTTTTGGCTAACTCAATCCCAGATATTGCTATAGCCTCTGCGTTTGTGCATTCCTGACATTATCCACAGACTTTATTGTTTTGAATGTTTTTTATCAGGGAACATTTAATTTTGTACCGTTGATACACTAATTGTTTCCTCATGGAGACACCAGCTCTACACATTCGAATTTTCTGGGGAGAAAGCTAGAGGAATTGCGGCAAACAAACATGATATTTCTGTTTGTAGCGATGATATTTTAACTACTTGCCTTATGAAAAGACTTTGCTTTTCTCCAAAATCATTTTTACTGTGATTTTCTCGGTCCATTGCATACGAATTCCAGACAACTTTGTCCGGATATGACTGGATTAAAGCAGAAATATCCGGTTTTGTTTTGGCTAACACAATCCAAAATATTGTGAAAGCCTCTGTGTTTGTGTATTCCTGATATTAGACACTGACTTTATGTTTTTGAATGATTTTTTTTCAGGGAACATTTAATTTTGTGCTTGGAAACACTTATTGGTTCCACATGCAGACACCAGCTCTACACATTCGTATTTTCTAGGGAGAAAGCTAGAGGAACTGCGACAAACAAACATGATATTGCTGTTCGTATCGATGACATTTTATGCACTTACTTAACGAAAAGACTTTGCTTTTCTCCAAAACCATTTTTACTCTGATTTTTTGGGTCCACTGCATATGAATTCCACACCACTTTCTCAGGATATGACTGGATGAAACAAGAAATATCTCGTTGTGTTTTGGCTAGCTCAATCCCAAATATTGCTACATCGTCTGTGTTTGTGTATTCCTGATATTATCCACAGACTTTATTGTTTTGAATGATTTTTTTTTCAGGGAGCCTTTTATTTTGTACTTGGAAACACTATTTGGTTCCACATGGAAACACAAGCTCTACACATTCGTATTTTCTAGGGAGAATGCTAGAGGAACTGCGGTAAACAAACATGACATTTCTGTTTGTATAGATGACATTTTATGCACTTGCCTAACGAAAAGACTTTGCTATTCTCCAAAACCATTTTTACTGTGATTTCCTTGGTCCATTGCATACGAATTCCACACCACTTTGTCTGGATATGACTGGATGAAATCAGAAATATCCGGTTGTGTTTTGGGTAACTCAATCTGAAATATTGTGAAAGCCTCTGTGTTTTTGTTATCTGGATATTATCGATGGACTTTATTGATTTGAATGCTTTTATCAGGGAATATTTAATTTTGTGCCTTTGAAATACTAATTGGTTCATCCTGGGGACACCAGCTCTACATATTCGTATTTTCTAGGGAGAAAGCTAGAGGAACTGCGGCAAACAAACATGATATTTCTGTTTGTATAGATGACATTTCATGAACTTGCCTAACGTAAAGACTTTGCTTGTCTCCAAAAAAACTTGTACAGAGATTTCCTCGGTCCATTGCATTCGAATTCTACACCAGTTTGTCCGGATATGACTGGATAAAATCGGAAATATCTGGTTGTATTTTGGCTAACTCAATCCCAGATACTGTTACCGCCTCTTTGTTTGTGTATTCCTGATATTATCCAAAGACTTTATTGTTTTGAATGTTTGTATCAGGGAACATTTAATTTTGTGCTTGGAAACACTAATTTTTTCCCCATGGAGACACCAGCTCTACACATTTGTATTTTCTAGGGAGAAAGCTAGAGGAACTGCGGCAAACAAACATGATATTTCTGTTTGTATAGATGACATTTTATGCACTTGCCTAATGAAAAGACTTTGCTTTTCTCCAAAACCAAATTTACTGTGATTTTCTTGGTCCATTGCATACGAATTCCACACCAGTTTGTCCGGATCTGACTGGATGAAACCAGAAATATCTGTTTGTGTTTTGGATAATTCAATACCAGATATTGCTACAGCCTCTGTGTTTGTGTATTCCTCATATTATCCACGGACTTTATTCTTCTGAATGTTTTTTATCAGGGAACATTTCATTTTGTACCATTGAAACACTAATTGGTTCCTCATTTGGAAACCAGCTCTACACATTCGTATTTTCTAAGGAGAATGTTAGAGGAACTGTGGAAAAAAAACTTTATATTTCTGTTTGTCTAGATGACATTTTATGCACTTGCCTAACGAAAAGACTTTGCTTTTCTCCAAAACCATTTTTACTGTGATTTTCTCGGTCCATTGCATACGAATTCCACACGAGTTTCTCCGGATGTGACTGGATGAAACCAGAAATACCCGGTGTTGTTTTGGCTAACTCAATCCCAGATATTGCTATAGCCTCTGTGTTTGTTTTTTCTGGATATTATCAATGGACTTTATTGTTTAGAATGATTTTTATCGGGGAACATTTTATTTTGAGCTTGGATACAGTAATTGGTTCCACATGGAGAAACCAGCTCTACACATTAGTATTTTCTAGGGAAAAAGCTAGAGGAACTGCGGCAAACAACATGATATTTCTGTTGGTCTAGATGACATTTTATGCACTTGCCTAACGAAAAGACTTTGCTTTTCTCCAAAACCATTTTTACTGTGATTGTCTCGGTCCATTGCATACGAATTCCACACCATTTTACCTGATATGACTGGATGAAACCAGAAATATCTATTTTTGTTTTGGCTAACTCAATCCCAGATATTGCAACAGCCTCTGTGTTTGTGTTTTCTGGATATTATCAATGGATTTTATTGTTTTGAATGTTTTTATTAGGGAAAATTTAATTTTGTACCGTAGAAACCCTTATTGGTTCATCCTGGGGACACCAGCTCTACACATTCATATTTTCTTGGGAGAAAGCTAGAGGAACTGCGGCAAACAAACATGATATTCATGTTTGTGTAGATGACATTTCATGCACTTGCCTAACGAAACGACTTTGCTTTTCTCCAAAACCGTTTTTACTGTGATTTTCTCAGTCCATTGCATAGGAATTCCACACACTTTTTCCGGATATGACTTGATGAAACCGGAAAATTCCAGCTGTGTTTTGTGTAACTCAATACGAAATAGTTGAAACCCTTTGTGTTTGTGTTTTCCGGATATTATCGATAGAATTTATTGTTTTGAATGTTTTAATAAGGGAACATTTAATTTTGTACCGTAGAAACACTAATTGGTTCATCATGGGAACACCAGCTCTACACATTCATATTTTCTAGGGAGAATGCTAGAAGAACTGCGGCAAACAAACATGATACTTCTGTTTGTATAGATGACATTTTATGTACTTGCCTAACGAAAAGAATTTGCTTTTCTCCTAAAACCATTTTTACTGTGAATATCTCGGTCCATGGCATACGAATTGCACACCAGTTTGTCAGGATATTACTGGATGAAACCAGAAATATCCCGTTTTGTTTTGATTAAGTCAAACCCAGATATTACTACAGCCTCTGTGTTTGTGTTTTCCGGATATTATCCATGGACTTTATGGTTTTGAATGTTTTTTATCAGGGAACATTTAATTTTGTGCTTGGAAACACTATTTGGTTCATCATGGGGACACCAGCTCTACACATTCATAATTTCTATGTAGAAAGCTAGAGGAACTGTGACAAACAAACATGATATTTCTGTTTGTATCCATGACATTTTACGCACTTGCTTAACGAAAAGACTTTGCTTTTCTCCAAAACCATTTTTACGGTGATTTTCTCAAGACCATTGCATACGAATTCCACACCAGTTTGTGCGCCTATGACTGGATGAAACCAGAAATATCCGGTTTTGTTTTGGCTAACTCAATCCCAGATATTGCTACAGGCTCTGTGTTTGTGTATTCCTGATATTATCCACGGACTTTATTGTTTTTAATTTTTTTATCGGGAAACATTTAATTATGTGCTTGGAATCTCTAATTGGTTCCACATGGAGACACCAGCTCTACACATTCGTATTTTCTAGGGAGAAAGCTAGAGGAACTTCAGTAAACAAACATGATATTTCTGTTTGTATCGATGATATATTATGTGCTTGTCTAATGAAAAGACTTTGCTTTTCTCCAAAACCATTTTTACTGTGATTTTCTCGGTCCATTTCATACGAATTCCAACCCACTTTGTCCGGATATGACTGGATGGAACCAGAAATATCTGGTTGTGTTTTGGCTAACTCTATTGGAAATATTGTGAAAGCCTCTGTGTTTGTGTATTCCTGATGTTATCCACGGAATTCATTTTTTTGAATGTTTTTTATCAGGGAACATTTCATTTTGTACCGTTGAAACACTAATTCTTTCCACATGGAGACACCAGGTCTGCACATTCGTATTTTCTAGGGAGAAAGCCTGAGGAACTGTGGCAAACAAACATGATATTTATGTTTTTGTAGATGACGTTTTATGCACTTGCCTAATGAAAAGACTTTGCTTTTCTCCAAAACCATTTTTACTGGGATTTTCTCGGTCCATTGCATAAGAATTCCACACCAGTTTGTCTGGATATGACTGGATTAAAGCAGAAATATCCGGTTGTGTTTTTTTGGCTAACTCAGCTGAAATATTGTGATAGCCTCTGTGTTTGAGTTTACTGGATATTCTCAACGGACTTTATTTATTTGAATGTTTTTCAGGGAATATTTAATTTTGTACCGTAGAAACACTAATTGGTTCATCATGGGGACACCAGCTCTACACATTCCTATTTTCTTGGGAGAATGTTAGAGGAACTGCAGCAAACAAACAGAATATTTATATTTATGTAGATGACATTTTATGCACTTGCCTAACGAAAAGACTTTGCTTTTCTCCAAAACCATTTGTACTGTGATTTTCTCGGTCCATTGTATATGAATTACACGCCACTTTGTCCGGATATGACTGGATGAAACCGGAAATATCCTTTTTTTTTTTTTTTTGCTAACTCAATCCCAAATATTGCTACAGCCTCTCTGTTTGTTTTTTCTGGATATTATCCTCAGACTTTATTGTTTTGAATGTTTTTTATCGGAGAACATTTTATTTTGAGCTTGGATACAGTAATTGGTTCCACATGGAGACACCAGCTCTACATATTTGTATTTTCTAGGGAGAAGCCTAGAGGTACTACGGGAAACAAACATGATATTTCTGTTTATATCAATGACATTTTATGCACTTGCCCAATTAAAAGACTTTGCTTTTCTCCAAAACCATTTTTACTCTGATTTTCTCAGTCCATTGCATACGAATTCCATACCACTTAGTCCGGATATGACTGTATGAAACCATAAATATCCGTTTGTGTTTTCGCTAACTGAATCCAAAATATTGCTACAGCCTCTGTGTTTGTGTTTTCTGGATATTATCAATGGACTTTATTGTTTGAATGTTATTGTCAGGGAACATTTAATTTTTCACCATAGAAACACTAATTGGTTCATCATGGGGACACCAGCTCTACACATTTGTATTTTCTAGGGAGAAAGCTGGAGGAACTGCGGCAAACAAACATGATATTTCTGTTTGTATAGATGACATTTTATGCACTTGGCTAACGAAAAGACATTGCTTTTCATGAAAACCATTTTTACTGTGATTTTCTTGGTCCATTGCATATGAATTCGACACCAGTTTGTCCGGATATGACTGGATGAAACCAGAAATATCCGTTTTTTTTTTTAGCAAACTCAATCCCTGATATTGTTACCACCTCTGTGTTTGTGAATTCCTGATATTACCCACAGACTTTATTGTTTTGAATGTTTTTTATCAGGGAACATTTAATTTTGTGCTGTGAAACACTAGTTGGTTCCACATGGAGAACCAGCTCTACATATTTGTATTTTCTGCAGAGAAAGCTAGAGGAACTGCGACAAACAAACATGATATTTCTGTTTGAATAGATGACATGTTATGCACTTGCCTAACTTTAAGATTTTGCTTTTCTCCAAAAGCATTTTTACTGTGATTTTGTTGGTCCCTTGCATACGAATTCCACACCACTTTGTCTGGATATGACTGGAAGAAACCAGAAATATCTGGTTCTGTTTTGGCTAACTCAATCCAAAATATTGCTAAAGGCTCTGTGTTTTTGTTTTCTGGATATTATCGATGGACATATTGTTTTGAATATTTTTAACAGGGAACATTTATTTTGTGCTTGGAAACAATAATTGGTTCCACATGGAGACACCAGCTGAACAGATTCGTATTTTCTAGGTAGGAAGCTAGAGGAACTGCAGAAAACAAACATGATATTTCTGTTTGTCTAGATGACATTTTATGCCTTGACTTACGAAATGACTTTGCTTTTCTCCAAAACCATTTTTACTATGATTTGCTCGGTCCATTGTATACAATTTGCACAAGACTTTCTGTGGATATGACTGGGTGAAACCGGAAATATCCGGTTTTGTTTTGGCTAACTCATTCCGAAATATTGCTACAGCCTCTGTGTTTGTGTATTCCTGATATTATCCACGGACTTTATTTTTTTCAATTTTTTTGTTAGAATGTTTTTATCAGTGAACATTTAATTTTGAAACTTTGAAATACTAATTGGTTCCACATGCAGACAGCAGCTCTACACGTTCTTATTTTCTAGGGAGAAAGCTAGAGGAACTGCGGCAAACATACATGATATTTCTGTTTGTAATGATGACATTTTATGCACTTGCCTAACGAAAAGACTTTGATTTTCTCCAAAACCATTTTTACTCTGATTTTCTCGGTCCATTGCATACCAATTCCACACCAGTCTGTCCGGATATATTGGATGAAACCAGAAATATCCGGATTTTTGTTGGCTAACTCAATCCCAGATATTGTTACCTCCTCTTTGTTTGTGTATTCCTGATATTATCCACGGACTTTATTTATTTTGAATGTTTATTATCAGGGAACATTTAATTTTGTGCTTGGAAACTCTAATTGATTCCACATGGAGACACCAGCTCTACACATTCGTGTTTTCTATAGAGAAAGCTAGAGGAACTACTGCAAACAAACAGGATATTTCTGTTTGTATCGATGATATTTTATCTACTTGCGTAATGAAAAGACTTTGCTTTTCTCCAAAAACATTTTTTGTTTTCTTTTTGGTTTTTCTTGTTTTTTAAATTTTTATTTAATGAATATAAATTTCCAGTGTACAGCTTATGGATTACAATAGCTTCCCCCTACCATAACTTCCCTCCCACACGCAACCCTCCCCTCTCCTGCTCCCTCTGCACTTCCATTTGCATCAAGATTCATTTTCAATTCTCTTTATATACAGAAGATCAATTTAGTATAAAGATTTCAACAGTTTGCACCCACATAGAAACACAAAGTTTGAGTACTCATTATAGAATTAAATCACAATGGACAGCACATTAAGGACAGAGATCCCACATGAGGAGCAAGTGCACAGTGGCTCCTGTTGTTGACCCACCAAAATGACACTCTACTTTATGGCGCCAGTAACCACCCTAGGCTGTTGTCATGAGTTGCCAAGGCTAAGAAAGCCTTCCAAATTTGCTGACTCTGATCATATTTAGACCAGGTCATAAAAGACAGAGTGAGGATAGTAAGCAATGATCCTAAGAGTGGCATTTACCAGGTTTGAACAATTATACAGCATTAAGTGGGGAAGAGGACCATCAGAACACATAGATTGGGAGTAGAGCCATTGGTGGTAGAGTAGAGGTTATGATTACAAAGAATGAGGCCCAAGTGTGCTAGACAGGGCCTAGAACAAAGGACAGAGTCATTATTAGAGGAGCTAAGAAAGGTGCTAAGTTACAAGTAATTTTTCTGATTGAGAGGCAAATAGAACCTGATAGAAGGGGCTTGATAATAATCTGGTGGGCTTTAGGCCTTGTAAATTCAGAGGGCCAGACCTATCTATCTCTTCACATGGGGTATATCCTAAGGGAGGTGTGAACCTCCTAGGGGAAGGCACTCTGTTGACTTTCATTACTTGGCTGGCCTGGGAGGAGAGCTGGCCAGGTAAAAGGCAGGGGGCATCTCTAACAAGAAATTTACAGTTCTGCCTGCAATGTTGCTGACCCTACTTGACCATACCCTCGGCTGCAGTGGTCACTGTGGAAGCTGGGCTGAGTGAAGGGCTTTTCAGCTTAGAGCCAATAAGATCTGTGGCTCTGACCTGGGCATCCTTCGACTCCAGGGCAGGTCCATTTCCAGTGATCCAACTCTTGGCAGAGCTGCCAGGGCTCTTCACAAGCTGACTTCTGCTGAAGCCCAGGCTTACCACTTTGAAAGCCACTGCAGTGGACTGGCCTGTTGGGTCTCCTTGAGGGCAGATCACTGTACAGAACAGCCATTAATAGGCCTGCCACCCATTGCTTCTGATGCCAAGCTTTCTTTACCTCCTGGTTTGTGTTAAAGCAGACCAGAGGATGCAAGTCAAGGGAGTGCCCGTGTCCCATCTCTAATCTTCAGTGGCCTGAACTACAAGTCTATAGTCACAGGCATGTTCTGTAGTAGTTTTTCTAAGGTAGACAATGCCCATGAGGAAAATTATATTCTCACTTAAAAACTTTCTTTCAGCCGGCGCCGTGGCTCAACAGGCTAATCCTCCGCCTTGCGGCACCGGCACACCGGGTTCTAGTCCCGGTCGGGGAACCGATCCTGTCCCGGTTGCCCCTCTTCCAGGCCAGCTCTCTGCTGTGTCCAGGGAGTGCAGTGGAGGATGGCCCAAGTGCTTGGGCCCTGCACCCCATGGGAGACCAGGATAAGCACCTGGCTCCTGCCATCAGAACAGTGCGGTGCGCCGGCCGCAGCGCGCTACCGCGGCGGCCATTAGAGGGTGAACCAACGGCAAAGGAAGACCTTTCTCTCTGTCTCTCTCTCTCTCACTGTCCACTCTGCCTGTCAAAAATAAAAAAAAAAACTTTCTTTCCCTTTGGTCTGAAAGGGAGGTTTTTTCTACTTACTGTATACTTCGCTGATGGCCAAGTGAATCTAGCTATGAAATTATTATTTAAGTTCTTATTTTGTCTATGCTATTACAGAAAAATGTTAGCCATCTCTTTTATAAGGTCTAAAGATTAAATTGTGCATCCTACAGATTCCTTTATAATAGAATTAGTTTCCTACCTTGAAGAGATAGAGAAATGAAAGAACAAGTTGGGCTTAGAATAGAGAAATGAGGGAGCAAGTCCTAGATCGCTTGCTGACAATAGCAATATTACATGAATACTTAGCAATCCGTTTCAACCATTAGATAACGACTTAAGAAAACATTTACCAGAAGGTCCAATGCCTTCTATAAATTTTAAGAATCATGTATTTGAAAACACCTCTTAAATATCTAACATGGTGTAGTTTGTTTAGCCAGTAAACTTAAGCACAAGCATCTAAAATGTTTTTAGTTTCTTTCTACCAACACCTTTAAAACATATGATACACAGATTCAGGTCACACAAATTAAAATGTATCTTTGATTGATTTTTGCAGCTTAAATTTATGGACAATCTTATCTATAAGCCATTTAAAATAAAACTCTTAATAAAATTTCCCCATGTGGACATACAATATGTACACACATATAACATAGCATAATAGACCAATATAGCAATTTTAATAATAGCTTTTAAAATCTTTAACTCTTTTTGTAGATTGCCAATTGATTTGAATTGCTTTTTGTTTTTAGTAACCTCAGTTAACCATACTATCTCTCAGTTGGTACTGTTAATACATTATTGGCTTCATCTGTTTACAGAGCCATCCCAAAGTATTGAATACAATAGAAGTGGCTGGAAAAAGTCCATAGGAACCTATAGGAGGACAGCTAAACACAGAACCAACAACGCTTTAGTTTTATGAGCAGCACATCATATATAACTATGGATGACAAAAGACTTTAAGTCGCCATGTTTAAAATTATAAACTCATCAACCAACAAGAGGCACTTGCTTCCTTCACAGTATTTTTGAAAGCACCTGTAGGATTTTACAAGTATTTAACCCTTTTTGTCCTCTGGGGCTTTCTCATTAAGATAACTATCATGTCTAGGAACACAAGATCATTAGACTTTTTAATTCTCAAACATTTGTATTAATAGCATTTTCCATTATAGAAACTTAAAGTCTGGTACCACATCACATCTTGACAGTCCTTCTAATATACTCCAAATAGACTGATTAGTTGGTGTCTCTATAAGATGAGAGACATAGGTCCTTCGATTTTTTCAGTTGGGCCCAAACTGGAAAAACCAAAGTCCAGGATTTACTGGAAATTTTAGAGACCAGATTGTTTGAAACTTTGATTTTTTGAATGCCTGTCAAGAATGCCAAGAAGGCTCAAAATCCAAAATATCTGGTTGAAATAAGATTCCTTAAAATCATGACATAACATAGACCAAATGTGATCATTGTTACAGGTGATTATTCAAATCTTTGAAAATAAGCACATATTCAAATAACCCATAGCACTTAATAAAAATTCAGCTGTTTTTGAACAATTAGAATTTAACAGACATCAAGAGAAAATAATAGATTACTTTAACACATTGATTTAACAGAGCATCAGAGTTTAATTCTATGTCAAAGAGAAATTGAGCTTCCTGTGATCTTTTGCTGTGAGGTTTCCTTCCTTTACCTTCTTTCATATTGGTGACCATGTTTCTGTGTTTCTGTGTGTAACACATTTTTAAGCATCTTTTGCAGGGCAAGATGAGTGGCAACAAATTCTTTCAGTTTCTGTTTGCTATGAAAAGTCTTAATTTCTTTTTATTTTTCCTCAGTAAGACACAAATCTGGAAACCAGAAAGGAAAGATGGGCAGATTAGACTACCCACTCCTAAATTTTAAATTATCTTTTTTTAAAATTTTTTTAATTAAACTTTTATTTAATGAATATAAATTTCCAAAGTACAGCTTATGGGTTACAATTGCTTCCCCCCTCCCATAACTTCCCTCCCGCCCGCAACCCTCCCTTTTCCCGCTCCCTTTCCCCTTCCATTCATGTAAAGATTCATTTTCAAATCTCTTTGTATACAGAAGATCAGTTTAGTATATATTAGGTAAAGATTTCAACATATTGCCCATATAGCAACATAAAGTGAAAAAACTACCATTGGCTTACTAATTATAGCATTAAATAGCACTATACAGCACATTAAAGACAGACAACCTACATAATTTTTTTCAGATTAATTAATTTTCTATGCCATTTCCATTTTTACACCAGGTTGTTTTTTTTTTCATTTCCAATTCTCTTTATATACAGAAGATCACTTCAGTATCTAATTAGTAAAGACCTCATAAGTTTGTGCCCACACAGAAACGCAAAGTATAAAAATACTGTTTCAGTACTAGTTGTAGCATCACTTCGCTTTAGACGACACATTAGGGACAGATCCCACATGGGGTGTAAGTACACAGTGACTCCTGTTGCTGATTTAACAATTTGACACTCCTGTTCATGGCGTCAGTAATCTCCCTAGGCTCTAGTCATGAGTTGCCAGGGCTATGGAAGCCTTTAGAGTTCGCTGACTTTGATCTTATTCCCATAGGGTCATAGTCAAAGTGGAAGTTCTCTCCTCCCTTCGGAGAAGGGTACCTCCTTCTTTGATGGCCCCATTCTTTCCACTGGGATCTCACTCACAGAGATCATTCATTTAGGTCTTTTTTTTTCTATGATATCTTGGCTTTCCATACCTGCTATACTCTCATGGGCTCTTGCCAGATCCGAATGCCTTAAGGGCTGATTCTGACGCCAGAGTGTTGTTTAGGACATCTGCCATTCTATGAGTCTGCTGTGTATCCCACTTCCCATGTTGGATCTTTCTCTCCCTTTTTGATTCTATCAGTTAGTATTAGCAGATACTTGTCTTGTTTGTGTGATCTCTTTGACTCTTAGACCTATCAGAGCTATCAATTGTGAGCTGAAATTGATCACTTGGACTAGTGCGATGGCATTGGTACATGCCACCTTGATGGGATTGTGTTGGAATCCCCTGGCACATTTCTAACTCCACCATTTGCGGCCAGTCCGATTGAGCATGTTCCAAATTGTTCATCTCCTCCCTCTCTTTTTCCACTCTTAGATTTAACAGGGATCACTTTTCAGTTAAAATTTAAACACCTAGAATAATTGTGTGTTAATTACTGAGTTCAACCAATAGTACTAGCACAACAACAACAACAACAAATACTAAAAAGGATAAAGTATTACATTGTACATCTAAAGTCAGGACAGGAGCTGATCAGTTCATTGTTGCTTATAGTGTCCATTTCACTTAACAGGTTTCCCCTTTGGCGCTCAGTTGTCACCGATCAGGGAAAACAAATGATATTTTTCTCTCTGGGACTGGCTTAATTCACTCAGCATGATGTTTTCCAGATTGCTCCATCTTGTTGCAAATGACTGGGTTTCATTGTTTCTTACTGCTGTATAGTATTCTATGGAGTACATGTCCCATAATTTCTTTATCCAGTCTACTGTTGATGGTAATTTCACCTTCATTCACAAATGAGAGCTTTGCAGGATATAGTATTCTGGGCTGGCAGTTTTTCTCTCTTAGTACCTGGGCTATGTCTCGCCATTCCCTTCTAACTTATAGGGTTTCTGATGAGAAGTCTGCTGTGAGTCTGATTGGAGATCCTTTAAGAGTAATCTGACGTTTCTCTCTTGCACATTTTCGGATCTTTTCTTTATGTTTCACTGTGGTGAGTTTGATTACAACATGTCGTGGTGAGGATCTCTTTTGGTCATGTTTATTAGGGGTTCTATAAGCTTCCTGTACTAAGATGCCTCTATCCTTCTCCAAACCTGGGAAATTTTCTGCTAGTATCTCACTGAAAATGCCTTCTAATCCTTTCTCCCTCTCCATGCCTTCAGGAACTCCTAGAACCCGAATGTTGGGTTTTTTAATAGTATCCTGTGGATTCCCGACAATATTTTTTAGATTTCTAATTTCTTCTTCTTTTCTTTGGTTTGCCTGTTTCCTTTCCTGTTCTCTGTCTTCTAAGTCTGATATTCTCTCTTCTGCTTCGCCCATTCTGTTTTTAAGGCTCCCTAATGTGTTTGTCAGTTGATCTATTGAATTCTTCATTTCATTATGATTTCTCATCACTATCACCATTTCTTGTTCCACTAGTTGTTTCATTTCATTTTGATTCCTCCTTAATATTTCACTTTCACGAGAGAGATTTTCTATCTTGCCAATAAGGATTTCTGTAGTTCAAGAATTTGTTTTTGAGAACTTCTTAATGTTCTTATCAATTTTTTGAGATCCGCTTCTTGCATTTCTTCTATCTCATCATCTTCATAATCTTGAATTGGGGTGTCTTTTTCATTTGGGGGCGTCATAGTGTCTTCCTTGTTCTTGTTACCTTGGTTTTTGCGTTTGTTGTTTGGCATGTTGGAGATATTTGGTTTCTTCACTGTGGTGCTTTTTCTTGTTACACTATGGCTCTATATTAAGTGGACTGTCTGCTTTCAGTGGAGCCTTAGATGCTTGAGATGAGTGTGGACTGGGAGCTGTGTTTGGTTCCTCAGGGTTGAGGGTGTGTCAAAGATGACACTCCCAGGTTAGGCGTGGTAAATCTCTCTTTCTTTTTTTGATTCAAAAGGGAAGTAATTCCGCACAGCTGAATGTAATTGGAGGTAGTTAGCAGGCAAATGATATACCCACAGGAGCCAGAGATTGGAAGCTCTTTCCTAAGGACCACACAGGGAATCTCTGCTGCCCTCAGTGTGGGCTCCAATTCTCCTGCAGTCTCCCACTGGGTTTCCAAGTTAGATGCTAATCTCCTGTTATTTCACCCCTCCCCCCAGAGTCAGGTTTTTCTGCTAGGCTCAGGGCTAGTGCAGACCTGAGGTCGCCCTGCTTATGACGTATGTCCAAAATGGCGCCTGCTCTGTCTTGCTCGCCTTTGAGAGGTGAGCGGAGAGAGAGAAACTTGTGTCTGTATCGGTCACTTTTTTATTTTTTTCCTCTCTCTCTCTTCTAGTTAGCTTGGTGAATTTTTCCTCACGGAATTGCAAGCCTCATTAACTCTAGCCTCCTCTTTCCGCTTGCCCGCTGGTGTCTGGGGCTATTGAGGTTCGGCTCACTTCATGTTCCAGCGCTGGTGTGTTGAGTCTGCCACTGGTGTCCCGAACTTGGGCTCCCACGCTTTCCACGCAGGTCCACTGTGAATCACTAGTTCCGGAAAAGTTTTCTCTGCTGTTTCATCCCCTACTCTTCCTTGACACTGCAGTATCTCCACTTATATTAAACTGTCTCTCTCCCAGACTAATAGTGTGCTCCCTGCCTATTCCGCCATCTTGCCTTTTCAATTCTCCAAAAACATTTTTACTGTGATTTTCTCAGTGCATTGCATAGGAATTCCACAGGAGTTTGTCCGGATATGACTGGATGAAACCAGAAATATCCGGTTGTGTTTTCTCTAACTCAATCTGAAATATTTGAAACCCTTTGTGTTTGTGTTTTCCGGACATTATCGATGGAATTTATTGTTTTGAATGATTTAATCAGAGAACATTTAATTTTGTACCGTAGAAACACTAATTGGCTCATCGTGGGAAAAACAGCTCTACACACTCGTATTTTCTAGGGAAGATGCTAGAGGAACTGCGGCAAACAAAGATGATATTTCTGTTTGTATAGATGACATTTTATGCACTTGCCTAACGAAAAGACTTTCCTTTTCTCAAAAACCATTTTTACTGTGATTTTCTCGGTCCATTGCATACGAATTCGACACAAGATTGTCCGGATATGACTGGATGAAACCGGAAATATCCGGTTTTGTTTTGGCTAACTCAATCCCAGATATTGGTACAGCCTCTGTGTTTGTGTATTCCTGATATTATCCACGTACTTTATTGTTTTGAATGTTTTATCAGGAAACATTTAATTTTGTACCGTAGAGACACTAATTAGTTCATCATGGGGACACCAGTTCTACACTTTTGTATTTTCTAGGGAGAAAGCTAGAGGAACTGCGGCAAACACATATGATATTTCCGTTTGTCTAGATGACATTTGATGCACTTGCCTAACGAAAAGACTTTGCTTGCCTCCAAAATCATTTTCACTGTGATTTTCTCGGTGCATTGCATACGAATTCCACACCAGTTTGTCCGGATATGACTGGATGAAACCGGAAATTTCCAGTTTTGTTTTGGTTAACACAAACCCAGATATTGCCACAGCCTCTGTGTTTGTGTTTTCCGGATATTATCAATGGACTTTATGGTTTTGAATGTTTTTTATCAGGGAAAATTTAATTTTGAGCTTGGAAACACTATTTGCTTCCACATGGAGACACC
The DNA here is from genome assembly GCF_033115175.1 of Lepus europaeus. Taxonomy (NCBI): domain Eukaryota; kingdom Metazoa; phylum Chordata; class Mammalia; order Lagomorpha; family Leporidae; genus Lepus; species Lepus europaeus. Next base: position 493,324 of record NW_026909041.1, read on the forward strand.
AGCTCTACACATTCATATTTTACGGAGAAAGCTAGAGAAACTGCGACAAACAAACATGATATTTCTGTTTGTATCGATGACATTTTATGTACTTGCCTAATGAAAAGACTTTGCTTTTCTCCAAAACTATTTGTACAGGGACTTTCTCGGTCCATTGAATACGAATTCCGCACCACTTTGTCCGGATATGACTGGATGGAACCATAAATATCAGGATGTGTTTTGCTAACTCAATCCTAAATATTGCTACAGCCTCTGTGTTTGTGTATTCCTGATATTATCCACGGACTTTATATTTTTCAAAGATTTCTTTCAGGAAACATTTAATTTTGTGCTTGGAAACACCAATTTTTTCCACATGGAGACACCAGGTCTACACATTCGTCTTTTCTAGGGAAAAAGCTAGAGGAACTGTGGCAAACAAGCATGATATTTCTGTTTGTCTAGATGACATTTTATGCACTTTCCTAACGAAAAGACTTTGCTTTTCTCCAAAACCATTTTTACTGTGATTTTCTCAGTCCATTGTATACGAATACCACACCAGTTTGTCCGCATATGACTGGATAAAACCAGAAATATCCGTGTTTGTTTTGGCTAACTCAGTCCCAGATATTGCTACAGTCTCTGTGTTTGTGTATTCCTGATATTATCCACGGACTTTATTGTTTTGAAAGTTTTTTTATCAGGGAACATTTAATTTTGTGCTTGGAAACTCTAATTGGTTCCACATGGAGGCACCAGCACTACACATTCATATTTTCTAGGGAGAAAGCTAGAGGAACTGCTGCAAACAAACATGATATTTCTGTTTGTATCGATGATATTTTATCTACTTGCCTAAGGAAAAGACTTTACTTTTCTCCAAAACTATTTTTACTGTGATTTTCTCGGTCCATTGCATACGAATTCCACACCACTTTTCCGGATATGAATGGATGAAACCAGAAATATCTCGTTGTGTTTTGGCTAACTCAATCCGAAATACTGCTACAGCCTCTGTGTTTGTATTTTCAGGATATTATCAATGGACTTTATTGTTTTGAATATTTTTATCAGGGAACATTTAATTTTGTACCATTGAAACTCTAATTGGTTCATCATGGAGACACCAGCTCTACACATTCGTATTTTGTAGGGAGAATGTTAGAGGAACTGCGGTAAACAAACATGATATTTCTGTTTGTATAGATGACATTTTAAGCACTTGCCTAACGAAAAGGCTTTGCTTTTCTCCAAAACCATTTTCACTGTGATAATCTCGATCAACTGCATACGAATTCCACAGCAGTTTGTCCGGACATGACTGGATGAAACCGGAAATATCCGGTTTTGCTTTTGCTAACTCAGTCCCAGATATTGCTACAGCCTCTGTGTTTGTGTATTCCTGATATTATCCACAGACTTTATTTTTTGCAATTTTTTTTTCAGAGAACGTTTAATTTTGTACTTGGAAACACTAATTCGTTCCACATGGAGACACCAGCTCTACACATTCGTAATTTCTAGGGAGAAAGCTAGAGGAACTGCAACACACAAACATGATATTTCTGTTGCTATAGATGACATTTTATGCACTTGCCTAATGAAAAGACTTTGCTTTTCTCCAAAACCATTTTTACAGTGATTTTCTCCGTCCATTGCATAGGAATTCCACACCAGTTTGTCCGGTTATGAGTGGATGAAACCAGAAATATCTGGTTGTGTTTTGGCTAACTCAATCCGAAATATTGCTACAGCCTCTGTGTTTGTGTATTCCTGATATTTTCCAAGGAATTTATATTTTTCAATTTTTTTTTTCAGGGAACATTTAATTTTGTGCTTGGAAACACTAATTGGTTACACATGGAGACACCAGCTCTACACATTCGTGTTTTCTAGGGAGAAAGCTAGAGGAACTGCGGCAAACAAACATGATATTTCTGTTTGTATAGATGACATTTTATGCACTTGCCTAACGAAAAGTCTTTGCTTTTCTCCAAAACCATTTTTACTGTGATTTTTTCGGTCCATTGCATACGAATTCCACACCAATTTGTCCGGATGTGAATGGATGAAACCGGAAATATCCGGTTTTGTTTTGGCTAACTCAATCCCAGATATTATTACCGACTCTGTGTTTGTGTATTCCTGATATTTTCCACAGACTTTATTCTTTCGAATATTTTTTATCAGGGAACATTTAATTTTTTGCTGCAAAACACTAATTGTATCCACATGGAGACACCAGCTCTACACATTCATATTTTCTGGGGAGAATGCTAGAGGAACTTTGGCAAACAAACATGATATTTCTGTTTGTGTAGATGATATTTTATGTACTTGCCTAACGTAAAGACTTTGCTTTTCTCCAAAAGCATATTTACTCTGATTTTCTCGGTCCATTGCATACGAATTCCACACCAGTTTTCCGGATATGACTGGATGAAACCAAAAATATCTGGTTGTGTTTTGGCTAACTCAATCCGAAATATTGCTATAGCCTCTGTTTTGGTTTTTTCTGGATATTATCCACAGACTTTATTGTTTTGAATGTTTTTTATTGGGGAACATTTTATTTTGAGCTTAGATACAGTAATTGGTTCCACATGGAGACACCAGCTCTACACATTCGTATTTTCTAGCAAGAAAGCTTGAGGAACTGCCAAAAACCAATATGATATTTCTGTTTGTCTAGATGACATTTTATGCACTTGCCTAACAAAAAGACGTTGGTTTTCTAGAAAAGCATTTTTATTGTGATTTTCTTGGTCCATTGCATATGAATTCCACAGGAGTTTGTCCGGATATGACTGGAGGAAACCGAGAATATGCGGATTTGTTTTGGCTAACTCAATCCCAGATATTGCTACAGCCTCTGTGTTTGTGTATTCCTGATATTATGCACAGACTTTATTGTTTTGAATGTTTTTTTTTCAGGGAGCATTTAATTTTGTGCTTGGAAAAACTAATTTGTTCCACATGGAGGCACCAGCTCTACACATTCATATTTTTTAGGGAGAAAGCTAGAGGAACTGTGACAAACAAACATGATATTTCTCTTTGACAGATGACATTTTATGCACTTGCCTAATGAAAAGACTTTGCTTTTCTCCAAAAGCATTTTTCTGTGATTTTCTCTGTCCATTGCATACGAATTACAAACCAGTTTGTCCGCATATGACTGGATGAAACCAGAAATATCTGGTTGTGTTTTCGCTAACTCAATCAGAAATATTGTGAAAGCCTCTGTGTTTGTGTATTCCTGATATTATCCACGGACTTTATTATTTTGAATGTTTTTTATCGGGGGACATTTAATTTTGTGCTTGGAAACACTAATTGGTACATCATGGGGACACCAGCTCTACACATTCGTATTTTCTAGGGAGAAAGCTAGAGGAACTGCGGCAAACAAGCATGATATTTCTTTTTGTCTAGATGACATTTGATGCACTTGCCTAATGAAAAGACTTTGCTTTTCTCCAAAACCATTTTTACTGTGATTTTCTCGGTCCATTGCATAGGAGTTCCACAGGAGTTTGTCCGGATATGACTGGATGAAACCGGAAATATCCGGTTTTGTTTTGGCTAACTCAATCCCAGATTTTGCTACAGCCTGTGTGTTTGTGTATACCTGCTATTATCCAAGGACTTTATTGTTTTGAATGTTTTTTGTCAGGGAACATTTGATTTTGTACCGTAGAAACACTAATTGTTTCATCATGGGGACACCAGCTCTACACATTTGTATTTTTTAGGGGAAAGCTAGAGGAACTGCGGCAAACAAACATGATATTTCTGTTTTTCGAGATGACACTTTATAAACTTGCTTAACTAAAAGAATTTACTTTTCTCCAAAACCATTTTTACAGTGATTTTCTCGGTCCATTGTATACGAATTCCACACCAGTTTGTCCGTATATGACTGGATGAAACCAGAAATGTCGGTTGTGTTTTGCCTAACTCCATCCGAAATATTGTGAAAGCCTCTGTGTTTGTGTTTTCTGGATATTATCAATGGAGTTATTGTTTTGAATGTTTTTATCAGGGGACATTTAATTTTGTACCGTAGAAACACTAATTGGTTCATCATGAGGACACCAGCTCTACACATTCGTACTTTCTAGGGAGAAAGCTAAAGGAACTGTGGCATACAAACATGATATTTCTGTTTCTATAGATGACATTTTATACAATGCCTAACGAAAAGACTTTTCTTTTCTCCAAAACCATTTTTACTGTTATTTTCTCGGTCAATTGCATACGAATTCCACACCACTTTGTCCAGATATGACTGTATGAAACCTGAAATATTCGATTTTGTTTTGGCTAACTCAATCCCAGATATTGCTACAGCCTGTGTGTTTGTGTATACCTGCTATTATCCAAGGACTTTATTGTTTTGAATGTTTTTTGTCAGGGAACATTTAATTTTGTACCGTAGAAACACTAATTGGTTCATCATGGGGACACCAGCTCTACACATTTGTATTTTTTAGGGGAAAGCCTGAGGAACTGCAGCAAACAAACATGATATTTCTATTTTTCTAGATGACACTTTATGCACTTGCTTAATGAAAAGAATTTGCTTTTCTCCAAAACCATTTTTACTGTGATTTTCTCAGTCCATTGCATACGACTTCCACACCAGTTTGTCCGTATATGACTGGATGAAACCAGAAATATCCAGTTTTGTTTTGGCTAACTAAATCTGAAATATTGTGAAAGCCTCTATGTTTGTGTTTTCCGGATATTATCGATGGACTTTTTTGTTTTGAATGTTTTTATCAGGGAACATTTAATTTTGTACCGTAGAAACACTAATTGGTTCATCATGAGGACACCAGCTCTACACATTCGTATTTTCTATGGAGAAAGCTAAAGGAACTGCAGCATACAAACATGATATTTCTGTTTCTATAGATGACATTTTATACAATGCCTAATGAAAAGAATTTGCTTTTCTCCAAAATCATATTTATTGTGATTTTGTCGGTTCATTGCATACGAATTCCAAACCAGTTTGTCCAGATATGACAGGATGATACCGTAAATATCAGTTTTTTTTTTCTAACTCAATCAAAGATATTGCTACAGCCTCTGTGTTTGTATATTCCTGATATTATCCACGGACCTTATTGTTTTGAATGTTTTTTATCAGGGAACATTTAATTTTGTGCTTGGAAACTTTAATTGGTTCCACATGGAGACACCAGCTCTACATATTTGTATCTTCTAGGGAGAAATCTAGAGGAACTGCCGTAAACAAACATGATATTTCTGTTTGTATAGATGACATTTTATGCACTTGCCTAATGAAAAGACTTTGCTTTTCTCCAAAACCATTTCTACTGTGATTTTCTCGGTCCATTGCATACGAATTCCACACCACTTTTTCCGGATATGACTGCATGTAACCGGAAATATCCGTTTTGTTTTGCCTAAGTGAATCCCAGATATTGCTATAGCCTCTATGTTTGTGTATTCCTGATATTATCCACAGACTTTATTATTTTGAATGTTTTTTAAAAGCAAACATTTAATTTTGTACCGTTGAAACACTAATTGCTTCCAAATGGAGACACCAGCTCTACACATTCGTATTTTCTACAGAGAAATCTAGAGGAACTGCGGCAAAGAAACATGATATTTCTGTTTCTATAGATGACATTTTATGCACTTGCCTAACGAAAAGACTTTGCTTTTCTCCAAAATCATTTGTACTGTGAATATCTCGGTCCATTGCATATGAATTCCACACCAGTTTGTCCGGATATGACTGGATGAAACCGGAAATATGCGGGTTTTTTTTTGGCTAACTCTATCCCAGATATTGCTACAGCCTCTGTGTTTGTGCATTCCTGATATTATCCATGGACTTTATTCTTTTGAATGTTTTTTATCAGTGATCATTTAATTTTTTACCTTTGAAACACTAATTGTTTCATAACGGGAACACTAGCTCTGCATATGCGTATTTTCTAGGGAGAAAGCTAGAGGAACTGCGGCAAACAAACATGATATTTCTGTTTGTATAGATGACATTTTATGCACTTGCCTAACGAAAAGACTTTGCTTTGCTCCAAAACCATTGTTACTGTGATTTTATCGGTCCATTGCATACGAATTCCACACCACTTTGTCCGGATATGACTGGATGAAACCAGAAATATCTGGTTGTGTTTTGGCTCACTCAATCCGAAATATTGCTACAGGCTCTGTGTTTGTGTATTCCTGATATTATCCACAGACTTTATTTTTTTGAATGTTTTTTTTCAGGGAACATTTATTTTTTTGCTTGGAAACACTAATAGGTTCATCATGGGGACACCAGCTGTACACATTCGTATTTTCTAGAGAGAAAGCTAGAGGAACTGCGGCAAACAAACATGATATTTCTGTTTGTATAGATGTCATTTTATGCCTTCCCTAACGAAAAGACTTTGCTTTTCTCCAAAAACATTTTTACTGTGATTTTCTCGGTCCATTGTACAGGAATTCCACACCAGTTTTTCCGGATATGACTGGTGAAACCAGAAATATCTGGTATTGTTGTGGCTAACTGAATCCCAGATATTGCTGCAGCCTCTGTGTGTGTGTATTCCTGATATTATCCATGGACATTATTGCTTTGAATTCTTTTTTATCAGGGAACAATTAATTTTGTGGTTGGAAACACTAATGGGTTCCACATGGAGACACCAGCTCTAAATATTTGTATTTTATAGGGAGAAATCTAGAGGAACTGCGGGAAACAAACATGATATTTCTGTTTGTATAGATGACATTTTTTTGCACTTGCCAAACGAAAAGACTTTGCTTTTCTCCAAAACCATTTTTACAATGATTTTCTCGGTGCATTGCATCCGAATTCCCAACGACTTTTTCCGGATATGACTGGATGAAACCGGAAATATCCGGTTGTATTTTGGCTAACTCAATACGAAATATTGTGAAAGTTTCTGTGTTTGTGTTTTTTGTATATTATCGATGGACTTTATTGTTTTGAATGTTTTTTTTTAACTTTTATTTAATGAATATAAATTTCCAGTGTACACCTTATGGATTACATTGGCTTCCCCCTCCCATAACTTCCCTCACACCCGCAACCCTCCCTTCTCCCGCTCCCTCTCCACTTCCATTTGCATCAAGATTCATTTTCAATTCTCTTTATATACAGAAGATCAATTTAGTATAAAGATTTCAACAGTTTGCACCCACATAGAAACACAAAGTGAAATATACTGTTTGAGTACTAGTTATAGCATTAAATCACAATGGACAGCACATTAAGGACAGAGATCCCACATGAGGAGCAAGTGCACAGTGGCTCCTGTTGTTGACCCAACAAATTGACACTCTAGTTTATGGCGCCAGTAACCATCCTAGGCTGTCGTCATGAGTTGCCAAGGCTATGGAAGCCTTCCAAGTTTGCCGACTCTGATCATATTTAGACAAGTTCATAAAAGACAGAGTGAGGATAGTAACCAATGATCCTAAGAGTGGCATTTACCAGGTTTGAACAATTATACAGCATTAAGTGGGGAAGAGGACCATCAGTACACACAGGTTGGGAGTAGAGCCATTGGTGGTAGAGTAGAGGTTATGATTACAAAGGAATGAGGCCCAAGTGCACTAGACAGGGCCTAGAACAAAGGACAGAGTCATTATTAGAGGAGCTAAGAAAGGAGCTGTCTAAGCTACAAGTAATTTTTCTGATTGAGAGACAAATAGAACCTGATAGAAGGGGCTTGATAATAATCTGGTGGGCTTTAGGCCTTGTAAATTCAGAGGCCCAGACCTATCTATCTCTTCCCATGGGGTATATCCTAAGGGAGGTGTGAACCTCCTAGGGGAAGGCACTCTGTTGACTTTCATTACTTGGCTGGCCTGGGAGGAGAGCTGGCCAGTTAAAAGGCAGGGGGCATCTCTAACAAGAAATTTACAGTTCTGCCTGCAATGTTGCTGACCCTACTTGACCATCCCCTCAGCTGCAGTGGTCACTTTGGAACTTGGGCTGAGTGAAGGGCTTTTCAGCTTAGAGCCAATAAGATCTGTGGCTCTGACCTGGGCATCCTTCGACTCCAGGGCAGGTCCATTTCCAGTGATCCAACTCTTGGCAGAGCTGCCAGGGCTCTTCACAAGCTGACTTCTGCTGAAGCCCAGGCTTACCACATTGAAAGCCACTGCAGTGGACTGGCCTGTTGGGTCTCCTTGAGGGCAGATCACTGTACAGAACAGCCATTAATAGGCCTGCCATCCATTGCTTCTGATGCCAAGCTTTCTTTACCTCCTGGTTTGTGTTAAAGCAGACCAGAGGATGCAAGTCAAGGGAGTGCCCGTGTCCCATCTCTAATCTTCAGTGGCCTGAACTACAAGTCTATAGTCACAGGCATGTTCTGTAGGTAGTTTTTCTAAGGTAGACAATGCCCATGAGGAAAATTATATTCTCACTTAAAAACTTTCTTTCCCTTTGGTCTGAAAGGGAGGTTTTTTCTACTTACTGTATACTTCGCTGATGGCGAAGTGAATCTAGCTATGAGATTATTATTTAAGTTCTTATTTTGGCTATGCTCTTACAGAAAAATGTTAGCCATCTCTTTTATAAGGTCTAAAGATTAAATTGTGCATCCTACATATTCCTTTATAATAGAATTAGTTTCCTACCTTGAAGAGATAGAGAAATGAAAGAACAAGTTGGGCTTAGAATAGAGAAATGAGGGAGCAAGTCCTAGATCGCTTGCTGACAATAGCAATATTACATGAATACTTAGCAATCCGTTTCAACCATTAGATAACAACTTAAGAAAACATTTACCAGAAGGTCCAATGCCTTCTATAAATTTTAAGAATCATGTATTTGAAAACACCTCTTAAATATCTAACATGGTGTAGTTTGTTTAACCAGTAAACTTAAGCACAAGCATCTAAAATGTTTTTAGTTTCTTTCTACCAACACGTTTAAAACATATGATACACAGATTCAGGTCACACAAATTAAAATGTATCTTTGATTGATTTTAGCAGCTTAAATTTATGGACAATCTTATCTATAAGCCATTTAAAATAAAACTCTTAATAAAATTTCCCCATGTGGACATACAATATGTACACACATATAACATAGCATAATAGACCAATATAGCAATTTTAATAATAGCTTTTAAAATCTTTAACTCTTTTTGTAGATTGCCAATTGATTTAAATTGCTTTTTGTTTTTAGTAACCTCAGTTAACCATACTATCTCTCAGTTGGTACTGTTAATACATTATTGGCTTCATCTGTTTACAGAGCCATCCCAAAGTATTGAATACAATAGAAGTGGCTGGAAAAAGTCCATAGGAACCTATAGGAGGACAGCTAAACACAGAACCAACAACGCTTTAGTTTTATGAGCAGCACATCATATATAACTATGGATGACAAAAGAATTTAAATACTAGTAAAATCCTACAGGTGCTTTCCAAAATACTGTGAAGTAAGCAAGTGCCTCTTGTTGGTTGATGAGTTTATAATTTTAAACATGGCGACTTAAAGTCTTTTGTTTTGAATGTTTTTATCAGGGAACATTTAATTTTGTACCGTTGAAACACTAATTGGTTCATCATGGGGACATCAGCTCTACACATTCGTATTTTCTTGGGAGAAAGCTAGAAGAACTGCGGAAAACACACATGATATTTCTGTTTGTATAGATGACATTTTATGCATTGCCTAACGAAAAGACTTTGCTTTTCTCCAAACCATTCTTACTGTGATTTTCAAGGTCCATTACATACGAATTCCACACCAGTTTATCTGGATATGACTGGATGAAACCGGAAATATCCGGTTTTGTTTTGGCTAACTCAATCCCAGATATTGCTACAGCCTCTGTGTTTGTGTATTCCTGATATTATCCACGGACTATATTGTTTGAATTATTTTTTTTTATCGGGGAACATTTAATTTTTTCTTGGAAACACTAATTGTTTCCACATGGAGACAACAGCTCTACATATTTGTATTTTCTAGGGAGAAATCTAGAGGAACTGCGGCAAACAAACATGATATTTCTGGTTGTATCGATGACATTTTATGGACTTGCCTAATGAAAAGACTTTGCTTTTCTCCAAAACCATTTTTACTGTGATTTTCTCGGTGCATTGCATGCGAATTCCACACCACTTTGTCCGGATATGACTGAATGAAAACAGAAATATCCGGTTGTGTTTTGGCTAACTCAATCCAAAATATTGTGAAAGCCTCTGTGTTTGTGTTTTTTCTGCTTATTATCGATGGACTTTATTGTTTTGAATGTTTTTATCAGGGAAAATTTAATTTTGTACCGTAGAAACACTAATTGGTTCATAATGGGAACACCAGCTCTACACATTCGTATTTTCTAGAGAGAAAGGTAGAGGAACTGCAGCATCAAACATGAAATTTCTGTTTGTATAGATAACATTTTATGCACTTGTCTAAAGAAAAGACTTTGCTTTTCTCCAAAACCATTTTTACAGTGATTTTCTCGGTCCATTGCATACTAATTCCACAAAACTTTGTCCGGATAGGACTGGATGAAACCGGAAATATCCGGATTTGTTTTGGCTAACTCAATTCCAGATATTACTACAGCCTCTGTGTTTGTGTATTCCTGATATTATCCACGGACTTTATTGTGTTGAATATTTTTTAACATGGAACATTTAATTTTGTGCTTGGAAACTCTAATTGGTTCCACATGGAGACACCAGCTCTACACATTCGTATTTTCTAGGGAGAAAGCTAGAGGAACTGCGGCAAACAAACATGATATTTCTGTTTCTCTAGATGACATTTTATGCACTTGCCTAACGAAAAGACTTTGCTTTTCTCCAAACCCATTTTTACTGTGATTTTCTCAGTCCATTGTATAGGAATTCTACACCAGTTTGTCCGGATATGAGTGGATGAAACCAGAAATATCTGGTTGTGTTTTGGCTAACTCAATCCCAGATATTGCTACAGCCTCTGTTTGTGTATTCCTGATATTATCGATGGACTTTATTGTTTTGAATATTTTTTATTAGGGAACATTTAATTTTTTTTTAGTGCGAGGTAAAATAGCAAGGTTTATTAGGGTAGGGACATCCGTATAAACGGATGGGCACCTCTCCAGATAGGACCTGGGGGAGAGTGGGGCTGCATGGGTGAGTGGAGTGTACACCTGGCCAGGCCAGGTGGGCAGCTCAGCAAAGATGCAGAGAGCTGAGCATGCAGTCCAGTTGAGGCTGGGTGTTTTTAAGGAGATGGGTCTTGCTTCCCCACCTCTGCTTCTCTTGTAACAAAGGGCTTTTTGGATGTAAATAGAAAAACTTCTCTTGAAGGTCTGAAACAAAGGACTTTATGGATGCAAATGTTATCAGACCTGAGGAAGGGAGCAGGGTGTTTGAGATGCAGATTCTGGGCTGTACCTGGGAGATTGTGGAAGATTGTCAGGCAGAAGGGGGCAGGGCAGGGCAGGATGCTGCCCCAGAAACATTATCGGGATGACTTTGACATGCAGATGCATATGCTGGACATAGATGTCTTCTCTTTAGGCCTGTTACACACACATAAGCTCATAACTGACTTCCTACCTAACATTCCCCCCTCAAGAGGTAATACCCAAAATTCTTTTTGGGATTATAGATGGAGTTCTGTCTTCTGTAACTTCTTCAAAGCTGGCATGTGGGCGTTGAGGGAGATTTGGGTATTTCCTCTTGCTAACTGTCTTATGGTGTGTGACAGTGGTCTTGGAAAGACTGTGCTGCTCGGTCCAGGGGGCTGCTCAGGTCGTCCAATGGAATGAGCTGGAAGCCTTGTCTGACGACCAATTGGAGTTTGCCAGCCTTTAGTCTGTTAGATACAAAAGGAACAAGGGCATTAAAAACACAAGGTCCAAAGAGAAGCAGCAAGATTACAGAAGTTATTGGGCCAAGGAGAGGAAATAGGCAGGAATTCCATGACCAGATGTCAGGCCAGAAATCCCAGCCCTGCTTGGCCTGGTCCTGGAGCTGTTTCGAATTGTCCAGGAAAAGTACAAATTTGGGTTTGTACCTGTCCAGTCTGATTGACACAGAGACAACATTCTTCCTGGAGCATGGCACAGATACCTCTCGGAGCAGCAGTTAGCATGTTTAATATTTCTTTCTTTTATAACCTTTTGTGACTTCCACACACCCTCTTCAACTTACTTTAAACATTTCACCATTTCCATTCCAGTCTAGAGTAAACTAGCCATCAGGATAAAGTCATTCTTACAAACCATGTCCTTTCCTTATTTAAAAAGCTCTTTCCTTTTTAGCCCTTCTTACCAACAACACTCTTTCCTTCTACACCTTTCTTACCAAGCACACATTTCTATACTTGATGTTTTCCATAGAGCCTGGTTGGCTCTTCTTACCTTACCAGAAGACTGAGGTCTCCATGCAGAGTGAAGATGCCTTACAAATCCCTTGTGTGATCTAGAGCTCTGGTTAAGGCAATCAGTTCTGCTAGCTGAGCAAAAGTTCCTGGGGGCAGAGCACGCTTCAATAACGTGCCATGCTGTAACTGTTGCATACCCTGAGAAGCAGGTCCTGTCTGACAAAACTGTTTCTGTCTGTGAACCAAACCTCATCTGCATTAGTCAGGGGGCTTTTAGGTCCCTTCTGCTGGCATAGATTAAGACTATAGACTTGATCTATTGTCTCAGTACAGGAGTGGAGGGGACCACTTTCCCCTGGAACTGGCATTAAAGTAACTGGGTTTAGAGTAGAGCAATGCCTTATTTTTACCTGAGGGTTTTCTAGGAGGACCTGATATTTTAGTATTCTACTATCTGTGAGCCAGTGAGAGCCCTTTTGCTCTAATAGAGAATTTATTTGATGTGAGGTATAAAGGGCGATATCTTGCCCCAGTGTAATTCTAGATACCTCTTCTGTAAGCAAGGCAGCTGCTGCCATTGTCTTTAGGCAGTGAGGCCATCCTTGTGCAACCATGTCTAGGTTTTAGAAAAGTAGCCCACAGGTTGATTAACAGGTCCCAGATCCTGAGTTAACCCTCCTAAGGTGACTCCCTGCCTCCCAGTGATGTACAGCTGGGAGGGTTTCTCTGGGCTTGGCAGTCCTAGCACAGGGGCTTTAGCCATAGCATCCTTTAGCTGAGCAAAGGCTGTGGTTCGCTCTTTCCCCCAAAGGAGGGGGCTCTGCTTTGCCTGCCTGTCAAGAGCCTGGTTTAGGAACTGTGCTATTTCCCTGTATCAGGAACCTGTAACCTGATAGAGAAAAGCTGGGACTGCCTGAAGTTTGCAGACTTTGCTGCATGGCCCATATCCTCTCTGGGGCTGGTTTTCTCTCCCCAGGGGAGAGGATAAGAGTTAAATAATTAACACTCTAATGGACTAGCAATGCTTTGTTTTCTTCCAGATACCTAGTAGCTAGTTTTGCTAGGAAGTTAAGCCAATGTACAAGACTAGAGTCTCAGGCTCGGAAAGGAGACAGACTAACAAATCATTTACATTTAATCATCTACATTATGGATTATTGTGCACCCCCCTCAAGAGATAGTCCCTTTAAGTCCTCAGTGAGGACCTGTCCAAATAGGTGCAGGACTACCTGAGTTAGCTGTTACTGAAAGCCCTGTTTTTAGGAACAGGCAGGGAGGGCTTTCTCTAAGCTTAATACTATTGGATAGATGTCTAAGGCCTGGCTGGGTGCGTGAGGCCCAGACCTATCCAGGGGGTGCTGGAAGAGAATTTTAAGAGATGCGAATCTCTTTTAAGGGAGGCACCCTGTTGACTTGCATTACATGGCTGGACTAGGAGGAGAGCTGAATAGGAGGCTGATAGAAATAGGCAACTTGCGTTTCACTGACCCTGGGCCATCCCCTCAATAGCAGTGGCTGGAGCTAGAAGCTGGGCAGAGGCTGGGCAGAGCCAAAGGCTTTTTAGCTCGGGGCCACAAGGTCTGCGGTTCTGAACCAGGAGTCCTTCGACACCCAGGGCAGTTCCGTGTCCAGTGACCATGCTCTTGGCAGAGCTGACAGAAGGCAGTTTCTGTCACGACAGCTGCTTGCCCAATGCCCTGGCTCCTTATATCAGCAACAGGTGCTGTTTGGGGTGCACTGGCCTTGCTGGGTCTCCTTGACGGCAGATCACCGTGCAGAAAGCCATAGATTGGCCTGTTGCCTATCCTCTGCTAGCTTGCTGCTTGTTCTCCTGGTCTCTAATAAAGTAGACCAAGGAGGCAGCCTCTATGATGTCAGTCAAGGGGGTGCTCAACCCAACCCTGATTTCTTTAATATCAGGGTGAGCTAAAAAAACTATGGTCATGGGCAAATTCTGACACTTAATATTTTCTTGTTAAGACCGTGCCCATGAGGAGAACTATGACCTTTTAGGTACGATCAACTGTGGTGACCTGCTTGCATACTTTGAGGTCATCAGTACAACTTCCTATTTATCCCTTAATTTGGTTTAAAAGGGGAGTTAAAAGGTGCAGGACTATTTGAGTTAGCTGTTACTGAAAGCCCTGTTTTTAGGAACAGGCAGGGAGGGCTTTCTCTAAGCTTAATACTATTGGATAGACGTTTAAGGCCTGGCTGGGTGCGTGAGGCCCAGACCTATCCAGGGGGTGCTGGAAGAGAATTGCAAGAGATGCGAATCTCTTTTAAGGGAGGCACCCTGTAGCTGTCACATTATTTCATAGTTTAACCTCTTATTCTGGCTATGCTGTTTGGCCAGGCATTATTACAGAAAAGGTCAACCATTCCTTACATAAGGTCTGGGGATCAAACCGTACATCACAGTGAAGAGTCCTGCAGAACTGTAGTAACTTCCCTTCTGGAAGAGAAAAGAGGAGAAGTGAGGCAACGAGTCGGGTCTCTAGACTGACTTCCTGGGCTTTCAGATTTAACTGGCGATTTAACCAGTGCTTACTGCGTAGCCTGACTTAGAGGAGAAATTGTGGCAGACTCGTCTCTGCCATCCTTTGGCTTCCAGATTATTTACTGTGTAGCCAGTGGGTTATGGGCCTGGGTTTCCAGGTTTAACTAGTCTTACCGTGTAACCCATAAGTTTAAGTTTTTTTGGCTTCCGGGCTTTCACCGTGTAGCCTGTGGACACTAGAGTTTTCTTGGGCTCCTGGAACCCAGTTCTCTAGCATCTGCCGCATAACAATCTCCTGTTGTCTCTAAGTCTCTTCTGGAACACTTTCTCCCTTTTGGCTAGACCTCCTGTTTGATCCACATTTGAACTAGCAATACATTTGAACTAGCAATGCCTGGTTGTTCAGCGTTAGCTGGACGGAGACTCTGTCAGTCCCTCTTTAAAGGATCTGGCTTCTGAGCCAGAGACTGGAGCAGCTAGAAAGAAACACGTTTATAGCTGAAGTTTAGCATCATTTCACATCTTGGCACCACTTTTAATCTAAGCAACCGATTGATTATTATCTCTGCAAGATGAGAGAGATCTCTTTTGACATCTCCAGGGGCCCTCTGGGGATGTCAAAAGTCCGGATAATTTAGAACTTTGATTTTCAGAAAGTCTGTTAAAGGTGCCAAGAGAACTTAGAGTATCTGGTCAAAATAGAATTCCTTAACATCCTGAAATGATAGCCATTCATTTAGGGTGATTTTAACACTTTTAAACCAGATCTAATCATAATATTCAACAATGCTTTTCATCAATCTGAACTTAACAGAGACAGTAGAGCACACAATAGATTACTTGGGCAGAACATGAATTCTATATCTCTTGTTGTCGAATAAACCAGAAATAAAAAGCCTTGCACATAAGAGTTCACATAATTCAGAACTATTTAACAGAGTCAAAAAGAGCTTACACGACCTAACTCTAGAAATGGCAGAGCAACCGATTAAGCAGACACTGTTGATTTACAACTTAGACCATTTCCAGATATTTACTAACATTAGTGCACATTTTTTGTTAGAAACCTCATTGTTGTAACAGAAGATCAGACTTCAACTTTAGGTCAGACTTCAACTTTAGGTTAATGTAATTTTGGCATTAGCACTCAACTTAAAGAAAACTCTGTAAACAATTTAAAGTTGTAAACCTTTTAAAACTTTTCATGACTTGCTCACACCTTCTGAAACGTTATACCTGTAGTTACTTTCACATAGTCTTGAATTGTCATGTATGGACAATCTATGAAAATACATGCTAACAAACTCAAACAGTCTCTCTTATCGAATTTAAGATGTGAAAAGTACACAATACATTTTCCCACATTTTGCTTAGCATTGATGCCTAGATGGCTTAAGACACTGAGTTATTACTGAATACCACACCATTATCTGAATAGAAAGTCAAAATTACATTTCGATGCTTTTAAGTAACATAAGAATAACTCCTCCTGGACAGCAAACACGGACACTAGTACATGTTTACAACTTTGAAAAGATCTTCATCGTTAAGAGAAACAAGTTGAAAGCATATCAAAGACATGTAAAACCGAGCAAGTGAGCTACCAAGCAAACCAAGGGCTTTGGCATTAACTTAATTCTCTGAACCAATCTGTATTGGCTTACTTTAGTTAACAACATAAAGGCTTGTATACACAGAATTTACTCATTTTCGTAAGGCCACTCTAGCTGGAAAGCAAGAACATGAATACAGCATAGGTCTGAAGCCAATTACAACATTTTAATACATTTCACATAATCTGAATTGACTCAAGCAGCTGTTACTTTAACAAATTTTAGAGTCTCATCCTTTGAGAGTTCCAGGGATCCGACTGGAAGCCCAAAGTTGGAAGACTCGGTTTAGAATTTAAGCTGTCAGAGTCAAGTGGTTTAGCCAACAATTAGTACATTCCTGATCAGTTGGGTAATCACTCAAACACTGAAAACAGATAAACAACATAAATAACTTTGCGTTGCAGTTTTCCCAATCAAGACTCATAATGGCAATAGAAAAATGCGAAACCTTCAAGGCACGTGAACGAACACTCTCATCAGATAAGTCAGGGACAGCAGCAGAGAAAAGAACTAGACATCAGCATATGACCCATTGCTTAGGCTTCCATTAACTGCAAAGAGAAAAACCCATCAGGTTGGAAAGGGTTAATGGATTAAGGTTCTGGCTCCCTTAGGTAAGGCCAGCAGTAGTAAGTATTGAATTGGAAATTCCTCCAGGGGAGGGAAAAAAAGCAGCCCTGGAAGGGGGGGGGGCGTGCTCTTCCTAGATATCTGGCTATGCCTGCCAGGGTGCAGCAGACTACGTGGACTGGAATAGAGTGCAGAGAAAGGCTGTGGTCCCCCATTTACAGGGAAGACTGTGCACACCAGGGCCTGGAGGACTTTCTGTGGGGTTGGGTAGGTGCGCCATTTCACCAAGAGTGCTGGGACCTCCTATAATTCAGCCAAAGCCAGATCAATCAGGACTACTGCAAACACTCAGTCAATTAAAACAGATAGTTAACTTGAGCTCCTTTCCAGATTCAGTCCTCAGACAATCAAAGCTTAGCAACAGTAATAGCTCAGAAAAACTTCAAGACGCACCAAAGCTACCATAAGCTGCAAAGACGGAAAGCCTTCTACCAGGTTGGAAAGGGTTAACTGGTAACAGCTTTTACCTAGGTGGACAAGATGTGAGCGGCTGCCCTCACCTTCCCCTATGAATCTCAGCTGGAGGAGAGCAAAGGGAAAAGGCCCTGATGTCTGGGGGCTGAGTGGGGTTTGAAATCTCCTATCGCTCAAGAGTGCCCACTACCTAGTTGTCCGAGTTTACCTGGAGGGCCAATATTAGCCTCGACCGAAGCTAAGCCCTGCTCACGTAGCAGTAGGCAGCGTGACCAGGCGTCCCTCCAAGAGAGTGACCTGGTCCTCGGTTCGCCGTCTGGCCGCCAGGAAGCCAAAGCGAGCTCAGGGGGTCTCCAGGCTCTCAGCCAACTGCCCTTCCTAATCACCCTCCCGTTCCTTACAATCCCTCTGGAGTTTCGGCCGTAGCTAAGCCATGGCCGGGGGGACTCCATGTTCTCGGAGAGCTGTGGGGTGCCGGACACGCAACGGTCACTTCCACAGATCCGGTCCTGCTTGAGGGAAGGATTACTGACCTCCGATGTCTTCTCAAAATCCCTTCGTGGTTGCCAAAAATGTTACCCAAGAAATTGCAGGGTTCTTGTCTCCACGCAAGAAAGAATTCAGGCGTGAGACAGAGAGTAGTGGGAGGTAAAATAGCAAGGTTTATTAGGAAGGGACATCCGTAAAAACGGAATGGGCACCTGTCCAGACAGAGCCTGAGAGACTGGGGAGGAGGAAGGAGTGGAGAGATTACACCTGACCAGGCCAGGCGGGCGGCTCAGCAAAGATGCAGAGAGCTGAGTGTTTAATTTTGTTCTTGGAAACACTAATTGGTTCCACATGGAGACACCAGCTCTACATATTCATATTTTGTATGGAGAAAGATAGAGGAACTCCGGCAAACAAACATGATGTTTCTGTTTGTCTAGATGACATTTTATGCACTTGCCTAACGAAAAGACTTTGATTTTCTCCAAATCATTTTTACTGTGATTTTCTCGGTCCATTGCAAACGAATTCCACACTAGTTTGTCCAGATATGACTAGATGAAACTGGAAATATCTGGTTGTGTTTTGGCTAACTCAATCCTTGATATTGCTATAGCCTCTGTGTTTGTGTTTTCTGGATATTATCAATGGACTTTATTGTTTTGCATGTTTTTTATCGGGGAACATTTAATTTTGAGCTTGGATACAGGAATTGGTTTCACATGGAGACACCAGCTCTACATATTCGTATTTTCTAGGGAGAAAGCTAGAGGAACTGCTGGAAGCAAACATGATATTTCTGTTTGTATAGATGACATTTTATGCACTTGCCTAATGAAAAGATTTTGCTTTTCTCCAAAACCATTTTTACTGTGGTTTTCTCGGTCCATTGCATACGAATTCCACACCAGTTTGTCCGGATATGACTGGATGAAACCAGAAATATCCGGTTGTGTTTTGGCTAACTCAATCCGAAATATTGTGAAAGCCTCTGTGTTTGTGTATTCCTGATATTAGACACTGATTTATGTTTTTGAATGATTTTTTTTCAGGGAACATTTAATTTTGTGCTTGGAAACACTTATTGGTTCCACATGCAGACACCAGCTCTACACATTTGTATTTTCTAGGGAGAAAGCTAGAGGAACTGCGGCAAACAAACATGATATTTCTGTTTGTCTAGATGACATTTCATGCACTTGCCTAATGAATAGACTTTGCTTTTCTCCAAAACCATTCTTACTGTAATTTTCTCGGTCCATTGCATTCGAATTCCGCCGCACTTTGTCCGGATATGACTGGATTAAACCAGAAATATCTGGTTGTGTTTTGGCTAACTCAATCCCCGATATTGCTACAGCCTCTTAGTTTGTGTTTTCTGGATATTATCAATGAACTTTATTGTTTTGAATGTTTTTTATTGGAGCACATTTAATTTTGAGCTTGGATACAGGCATTGGTTCCACATGGAGACACCAACTGTACAAATTCGTATTTCCTAGGGAGAAACTAGAGGAACTGCGGCAAACAAACATGATATTTCTGTTGGTCTAGATGACATTTTATGCACTTGCCTAACGAAAAGACTTTGCTTTTCTCCAAAACCATTGTTACTGTGATTTTCTTGGTCCATTGCATATGAATTCCATAACAGTTTTTCCAGATATGACTGGATGAAACCAGAAATATCCGGTTTTGTTTTGGCTAACTCAATCCCAGATATTGCTACAGTTTCTGTGTTTTTTTTTTTTCTGGATACTATCAATGGATTTTATTCTTTTGAATGTTTTTATCAGGGTACATTTTATTTTGTACTGTTGAAACACTAATTGGTTCCACATAGAGACATCAGCTCTACAGAGTTGTATTTTGTATGGAGAAAGCTAGAGGAACTCTAGCAAACATACATGATGTTTCTGTTTGTATAGATGACATTTTATGCACTTAAGAACGAAAAGACATTGCTTTTCTCCAAAACGATTTGTACTGTATTTTCACGGTCCATTGCATACGAATTCCACACCAGTTTGTCCAGATATGACTGGATGAAACCGGAAATATCTGGTTTTGTTTTGGCTAACTCAATCCCAGATATTGCTACAGCCTCTGTGTTTGTGCATTCCTGATATTATCCACGGACTTTATCGTTTTGAATCCTTTTTTCCGGGAGCATTTAATTTTGTGCTTGGAAACACTAATGGGTTCCACATGGAGACACCAGCTCTACACATTCATATTTTCTAGGGAGAAAGCTAGAGGAACTGCACAAACAAACATGATATTTCTGTTTGTATAGATGACGTTTTATGAACTTGCATAATGAAAAGACTTTACTTTTCTCCAAAACCATTTTTACTGTGATTTTCTCGGTCCATTGCATATGAATTCCACACCAGTTTCTCTGGATGACTGGATGAAACCGGAAATATCCGGTTGTGTTTTGACTAACTGAATCCCACATATTGCTACAGCCTCTGTGTTTGTGTTTTCTGAATATTATCAATGGACTTTATTGTTTTGAGTATTTTTATCAGGGAACATTTCATTTTGTACCATTGAAACACTAATTGGTTCATCATGCGGACAACACCTCTACACATTCTTATTTTCTAGGGAGAAAGCTAGATGAACTGTGGCAAACAAACATGATATTTCTGTTTGTATAGATGACATTTTATGCACTTGCCTAACGAAAAGACTTTGCTTTTCCCCAAAACCATTTCTACTGTGATTTTCTCGGTCCATTGCATACGAATTCCAAACCACGTTGTCCGGATATGATTGGATGTAACCAGAAATATCCGGTTTTGTTTTGGCTAACTAAATCCGAAATATTGCTACAGCCTCTGTGTTTGTGTTTTCTGAATATTATCGATGGACTTTATTGTTTTGAATATTTTTATCAGGGAACATTTAATTTCTACCGTAGAAACAATAATCGGTTCATCATGAGGACAGCAGCTCTACACATTCGTATTTTCTAGGGAGAAAGCCTGAGGAACTGTGGCAAACAAACATAATATTTATGTTTTTGTAGATGACGTTTATGCACATGGCTATCGAAAAGACTTTGCTTTTCTCCAAAACCATTTTTACTGTAATTTTCTCGGTCCATTGCATACGAATTCCACACTAGTTTGTCCGGATATGACTGGATGAAACCGGAAATATCCGGTTTTGTTTTGGCTAACTCAATCCCAGATATTGCTACAGCCTCTGTGTTTATTTTTTCTGGATATAATCAATGAACTTTATTGTTTTGAATGTTTTTTATCAGGGAACATTTAATTTTATGCTTGGAAATCTAATTGGTTCCACATGTAGACACCAGCTCTACACATTCATATTTTCTAGGGAGAAAGCTAGAGGGACTGCGGCAAACAAACTTGATATTTCTGTTTGTATACATAACATTTTATGCACTTGCCTAACGAAAGACTTTACTTTTCTCCAAAACCATTTTTACTGTGATTTTCTAAGCCCATTGCATAGGAATTCCACACAAGTTTGTCCGGATATGACTGGATGAAACCAGAAATATCCGGTTGTGTTTTGGCTAACTCAATCTGAAATATTGTGAAAGCCTCTGTGATTTTGTTTTCTGGATATTATCGTTGGACGTTATTGTTTTGAATATTTTTATCAGGGAACATTTAATTTGTACCGTAGAAACACTAATTGGTTTCTCATGGTGACACCAGCTCTACACATTCGTATTTTCTAGGGAGAAAGCTAGAGGAACTTCAGCAAACAAAAATGATATTTCTGTTTTCATAGATGACATTTTATGCACTTGCCTCACGAAAACCCTTTGCTGATCTCCAAAACCATTTTTACTGTGATTTTCTTAGTCCATTGCATAGGAATTCCATGCCAGTTTGTCCGGATGTGACTGGTTGAAACCGGAAATATGGCTTTTGTTTTGGCTAACTCAATCCCAGATATTGATACAGAGTCTGTGTTTCTGTATTCCTGATATTATCCACAGAGTTTATTGTTTTGAATGATTTTTATCAGGGAACATTCAATTTTGTACCGTTGAAACACTAATTGGTTCATCATGGGGACACCAGCTCTACGAATTCGTATTTTCTAGGGAGCAATCTAGAGGAACTGCAGCAAACAAACATGATATTTCTGTTTGTCTAGATGACATTTTATGCACTTGCCTAACGAAAAGACTTTGGTTTTCTCCAAAACCATTTTTACTGTGATTTTCTCGGTCCATTGCATCCAAATTCCAAACGTCTTTTTCCGGATATGACTTGATGAATCCGGAAATATTCGGTTTTGTTTTGGCTAACTCAACCCCAGATATTGCTACAGCCTCTGTGTTTGTGTATTCCTGATATTATCAACGGACTTTATTGTGTTGAATATTTTTTTATCAGGCAACATTTTATTGTGATCTTTGAAACACTAATTGGTTCCACATGGAGACACCAGCTCTGCACATTCCTATATTCTAGGGAGAGAGCTAGAGGAACTGCGACAAACAAACATGATATTTCTGTTGGTATAGATGACATTTTATGCATTTGCCTAGCGAAAAGACTTTGCTTTTCTCCAAAACCATTTTTACTGTGATTTTCTCGGTCCATTGCATCTGATTTCCACACCAGTTTGTCCGGATATGAGTGGATGAAAACAGAAATATCCGGTTTTGTTTTGGCTAACTCAATCCGAAATATTGTGAAAGCCTCTGTGTTTGTGTTTTCTGGATATTATTGATGGGCTTTATTGTTTTGAATGTTTTTATCAGGGAACATGTAAATTTGCACCGTCGAATCACTAATTGGTTCATCATGGGGACACCAGCTCTACACATTCGTATTTTCTATGGAGAACGCTAGAGGAACTGCGGCAAACAAACATGGTATTTCTGTTTGTATAGATGACATTTTATGTATTTGCCTAACAAAAAGACTTTGCTTTTCTCCAAAACCATTTTTACTGTGATTTTTTTGCTTCATTTTATACGAATTCCACACCACTCTGTCTGGATATGACTGGATTAATCCAGAAATATCCGGTTGTGTTTTGGCTAACTCAGTCAAAGATATTGCTACAGCCTCTGTGTTTGTGTTTTCTGGATATTATCAATGGACTTTATTGTTTTGAATGTTTTTTATCGGAGCACATTTCATTTTGAGCTTGGATACAGGAATTGGTTCCACATGGAGACACCAACTCTACAAATTCGTAATTCCTAGGGAGAAATTAGAGGAACTGTGGCAAACAAACATGTTATTTCCATTTGTATAGATGAAGTTTTATGCACTTGCCTAACGAAAATACGTTGCTTTTCCCCAAAAAATTTCTACTGTGATTTTCTCGGTGCATTGCATACGAATTCCAAAGCACTTTGTCCGGATATGACTGGATGAAACCAGAAATATCCGGTTGTGTTTTGGCTAACTGAATCCGAAATATTATGAAAGACTCTTTGTTTGTGTTTTCTGAATATTATCGATGGACTGTATTGTTTGAATATTTTTATCAGGGAACCCTTATTTTTGTACCGTAGAAACACTAATTGGTTCATCATGGGGACACCAGCTCTACACATTCGTATTTTCTAGGGAGAAAGCTAGAGGAACTGCGGCAAACAAACATGATATTTCTGTTTTTGTAGATGCCGTTTTATGCACATGCCTAACGAAAAGACTTTGCTTTTCTCCAAAAGCATTTTTACTGTGATTTTCTCGGTCCATTGCATATGAATTCCACACCAGTTTGTCCGGATGACTGGATGAAACCGGAAATATCCGGTTGTGTTTTGACTAACTGAATCCCACATATTGCTACAGCCTCTGTGTTTGTGTTTTCTGAATATTATCAATGGACTTTATTGTTTTGAGTATTTTTATCAGGGAACATTTCATTTTGTACCATTGAAACACTAATTGGTTCATCATGCGGACAACACCTCTACACATTCTTATTTTCTAGGGAGAAAGCTAGATGAACTGTGGCAAACAAACATGATATTTCTGTTTGTATAGATGACATTTTATGCACTTGCCTAACGAAAAGACTTTGCTTTTCCCCAAAACCATTTCTACTGTGATTTTCTCGGTCCATTGCATACGAATTCCAAACCACGTTGTCCGGATATGATTGGATGTAACCAGAAATATCCGATTTGGTTTTGGCTAACTAAATCCGAAATATTGCTACAGCCTCTGTGTTTGTGTTTTCTGAATATTATCGATGGACTTTATTGTATTGAATATTTTTATCAGGGAACATTTAATTTCTACCGTAGAAACAATAATCGGTTCATCATCAGGACAGCAGCTCTACACATTCGTATTTTCTAGGGAGAAAGCCTGAGGAACTGTGGCAAACAAACATAATATTTATGTTTTTGTAGATGACGTTTATGCACATGGCTATCGAAAAGACTTTGCTTTTCTCCAAAACCATTTTTACTGTAATTTTCTCGGTCCATTGCATACGAATTCCACACCAGTTTGTCCGGATATGACTGGATGAAACCGGAAATATCCGGTTTTGTTTTGGCTAACTCAATCCCAGATATTGCTACAGCCTCTGTGTTTATTTTTTCTGGATATAATTAATGAACTTTATTGTTTTGAATGTTTTTTATCAGGGAACATTTAATTTTATGCTTCGAAATCCAATTGGTTCCACATGTAGACACCAGCTCTACACATTCATATTTTCTAGGGTGAAAGCTAGAGGGACTGCGGCAAACAAACTTGATATTTCTGTTTGTATACATAAGATTTTATGCACTTGCCTAACGAAAGACTTTACTTTTCTCCAAAACCATTTTTACTGTGATTTTCTAAGCCCATTGCATAGGAATAACACACCAGTTTGTCCGGATATGACTGGATGAAACCAGAAATATCCGGTTGTGTTTTGGCTAACTCAATACGAAATATTGTGAAAGCCTCTGTGATTTTGTTTTCTGGATATTATCGTTGGACTTTATTGTTTTGAATATTTTTATCAGGGAACATTTAATTTGTACCGTAGAAACACTAATTGGTTTCTCATGGTGACACCAGCTCTACACATTCGTATTTTCTAGGGAGAAAGCTAGAGGAACTTCAGCAAACAAAAATGATATTTCTGTTTTCATACATGACATTTTATGCACTTGCCTCATGAAAACCCTTTGCTGATCTCCAAAACCATTTTTACTGTGATTTTCTTAGTCCATTGCATAGGAATTCCATGCCAGTTTGTCCGGATGTGACTGGTTGAAACCGGAAATATGGCTTTTGTTTTGGCTAACTCAATCCCAGATATTGCTACAGACTCTGTGTTTGTGCATTCCTGATATTATCAACGGACTTTATTGTTTTGAATATTTTTTTATCAGGCAACATTTTATTGTGATCTTTGAAACACTAATTGGTTCCACATGGAGACACCAGCTCTGCACATTCCTATATTCTAGGCAGAGAGCTAGAGGAACTGCGACAAACAAACATGATATTTCTGTTTGTATAGATGAGATTTTATGCTCTTCCTAACGAAAAGACTTTGCTTTTCTCCAAAACTATTTTTTCTTTGATTTTCTTGGTCCATTGCATAAGAATTCCTCACCACTTTGTCCGGATATGACTGGATGAAACGGGAAATATCCTGTTGTGTTTTGGCTAACTCAATCTGAAATATTGTGAAAGCCTCTGTGTTTCTGTTTTCTGGATATTATCGATGGACTTTATTTTTTGAATAATTTTATCAGGGACCAATTAAGTTTGTACTGTAGAAACACTAATTGGTTCATCATGGGGACACCAGCTTTACACATTCGTATTTTCTAGGGAGAAAGCTAGAGGAACTGCGGCAAACAAACATGATATTTCTTTGTATAGATGACATTTTATGCACTACCTAACGAAAACTCTTTGCTTTCCTCCAAAACTATTTTTACTGTGATGTTCTCGGTCCATTGCATATGAATTCCACACAAGTTTGTCCGGATTGAGTGGATGAAACCGGATATATCCGGTTTTGTTTTGGCTAACTTAATCCCAGATATTGCTACAGCCTCCTTGTTTGTGTATTCCTGATATTATCAACGGACTTTATTGTTTTGAATATTTTTTTATCAGGCAGCATTTTATTGTGATCTTTGAAACACTAATTGGTTCCACATGGAGACACCAGCTCTGCACATTCCTATATTCTAGGGAGAGTGCTAGAGGAACTGCGACAAACAAACATGATATTTCTGTTGGTATAGATGACATTTTATGCATTTGCCTAGCGAAAAGACTTTGCTTTTCTCCAATACCATTTTTACTGTGATTTTCTCGGTCCATTGCATCTGAATTCCACACCAGTTTGTCCGGATATGAGAGGATGAAAACAGAAATATCCGGTTTTGTTTTGGCTAACTCAATCCCAAATATTGTGAAAGCCACTGTGTTTGTGTTTTCTGGATATTATTGACGGACTGTATTGTTTTGAATGTTTTTATCAGGGAACATTTAATTTTGTACCGTTGAAACACTAATTGGTTCATGATGAGAACACCAGCTGTAGACATTCGTATTTTCTAGGGAGAAAGCTAGAGGAACTGCGGCAAACAAACATGATATTTCTGTTTGTATAGATGAGATTTTATGCTCTTCCTAACGAAAAGACTTTGCTTTTCTCCAAAACTATTTTTTCTTTGATTTTCTTGGTCCATTGCATAAGAATTCCTCACCACTTTGTCCGGATATGACTGGATGAAACGGGAAATATCCTGTTGTGTTTTGGCTAACTCAATCTGAAATATTGTGAAAGCCTCTGTGTTTCTGTTTTCTGGATATTATCGATGGACTTTATTTTTTGAATAATTTTATCAGGGACCAATTAAGTTTGTACTGTAGAAACACTAATTGGTTCATCATGGGGACACCAGATTTACACATTCGTATTTTCTAGGGGGGAAAGCTAGAGGAACTGCGGCAAACAAACATGATATTTCTTTGTATAGATGACATTTTATGCATTACCTAACGAAAAGTCTTTGCTTTCCTCCAAAACCATTTTTACTGTGATTTTCTTGGTCCATTGCATACGAATTCCACACAAGTTTGTCCGGATTGAGTGGATGAAACCGGATATATCTGGTTTTGTTTTGGCTAACTTAATCCCAGATATTGCTACAGCCTCTGTGTTTGTGTTTTCCGGATATTATCCACGGAATTTATTGTTTTGAACGTTTTTTACCGGGGAATATTTTATGTTGAGCTTGGATACAGTAATTGGTTCCATATGGAGACACCAGCTGAACATATTCGTATTTTCTAGGGAGAAAGCTAGAGGATCTGTGGCAAAGAAACCTGATACTTCTGTTTGTATCGATGATTTTTTATGCACTTGCCTAAGGACAAGATTTGCTTTTTTCTAAAATCATTTTACTCTGATTATATTAGCCCAATGCATACGAATTCCACACCACTTTGTCGGGATATGACTGGATGAAACCAGAAATATCCGGGTTTGTTTTTTCTAACTCAAACCGAAATATTGTGAAAGCCTCTGTGTTTGTGTTTTCTGGCTATTATCGATGGACTTTATTGTTTTGAATGTTTTTATCAGGGAACATTTAATTTTGTACTGTAGAAACACTAATGGGTTCCACATGGAGACACCAGCTCTACACATTGTTATTTTCTAGGGAGAAAACAAGAGGAACTGCGGGAAACAAACATGATATTTCTGTTTGTATAGATGACATTTTATGCACTTGCCTAACGAAAAGACTTTGCTTTTCTCCAAAACCATTTTTACTGTGATTTTCTCGGTCCATTGCATACGAATTCCACACCAGTTTGTCTGGATATGACTGGATGAAAACAGAAATATCCGGTTGTGTTTTGGCTAACTCAATCCCAGATATTGCTACAGACCCTCTGTTTGTGTTTTCTGGATATTATCAAGGGATTTTATTTTTTTGAATGTTTTTTATCGGGGAGCATTTTATTTTGAGCTTGGATACAGTAATTGGATCCACAAGGAGACACCAGCGGAACATATTCGTTTTTTCTAGGGAGAAAGCTAGAGGAACTGCGGCAAACAAACATGATATTCCTGTTTGTATAGATGACATTTTATGCACTTGCCTAATGAAAAGACTTTGCTTTTCTCCAAAACCATTTTTACTGTGAATATGTCGGTCCATTGCATACGAATTCCACACCAGTTTGTCTGGATATGACTGGATGAAAACAGAAATATCAGGTTGTGTTTTGGCTAACTCAATCCGAAATATTGTGAAAGCCTCTGTGTTTGTGTTTTCTGGATATTATCGATGGGCTTTATTGTTTTGAATGTTTTTATCAGGGAACATGTAAATTTGTACCGTCGAATCACTAATTGGTTCATCATGGGGACACCAGCTCTACACATTCGTATTTTCTAGGGAGAACGCTAGAGGAACTGTGGCAAACAAACATGGTATTTCTGTTTGTATAGATGACATTTTATGTATTTGCCTAACAAAAAGACTTTGCTTTTCTCCAAAACCATTTTTACTGTGATTTTTTTGCTTCATTTTATACGAATTCCACACCACTTTGTCTGGATATGACTGGATTAAACCAGAAATATCCGGTTGTGTTTTGGCTAACTCAGTCAAAGATATTGCTACAGCCTCTGTGTTTGTGTTTTCTGGATATTATCAATGGACTTTATTGTTTTGAATGTTTTTTATCGGAGCACATTTCATTTTGAGCTTGGATACAGGAATTGGTTCCACATGGAGACACCAACTCTACAAATTCGTAATTCCGAGGGAGAAATTAGAGGAACTGTGGCAAACAAACATGTTATTTCTGTTTGTATAGATGACGTTTTATGCACTTGCCTAACGAAAATACGTTGCTTTTCCCCAAAAAATTTCTACTGTGATTTTCTCGGTGCATTGCATACGAATTCCAAAGCACTTTGTCCGGATATGACTGGATGAAACCAGAAATATCCGGTTGTGTTTGGCTAACTGAATCCGAAATATTATGAAAGACTCTTTGTTTGTGTTTTCTGAATATTATCGATGGACTGTATTGTTTGAATATTTTTATCAGGAAACCCTTATTTTTGTACCGTAGAAACACTAATTGGTTCATCATGGGGACACCAGCTCTACACATTCGTATTTTCTAGGGAGAAAGCTAGAGGAACTGTGGCAAACAAACATGATATTTCTGTTTTTGTAGATGCCGTTTTATGCACATGCCTAACGAAAAGACTTTGCTTTTCTCCAAAAGCATTTTTACTGTGATTTTCTCGGTCCATTGCATATGAATTCCACACCAGTTTGTCCGGATGACTGGATGAAACTGGAAATATCCGGTTGTGTTTTGACTAACTGAATCCCACATATTGCTACAGCCTCTGTGGTTGTGTTTTCTGAATATTATCAATGGACTTTATTGTTTTGAGTATTTTTATCAGGGAACATTTCATTTTGTACCATTGAAACACTAATTGGTTCATCATGCGGACAACACCTCTACACATTCTTATTTTCTAGGGAGAAAGCTAGATGAACTGTGGCAAACAAACATGATATTTCTGTTTGTATAGATGACATTTCATGCACTTGCCTAACGAAAAGACTTTGCTTTTCCCCAAAACCATTTCTACTGTGATTTTCTCGGTCCATTGCATACGAATTCCACACCAGTTTGTCCGGATATGACTGGATGAAACCGGAAATATCTGGTTTTGTTTTGGCTAACTCAATCCCAGATATTGCTACAGCCTCTGTGTTTATTTTTTCTGGATATAATCAATGAACTTATTGTTTTGAATGTTTATTATCAGGGAACATTTAATTTTATGCTTGGGAATCTAATTGGTTCCACATGTAGACACCAGCTCTACACATTCATATTTTCTAGGGAGAAAGCTAGAGGGACTGCGGCAAACAAACTTGATATTTCTGTTTGTATACATAACATTTTATGCACTTGCCTAACGAAAGACTTTACTTTTCTCCAAAACCATTTTTACTGTGATTTTCTAAGCCCATTGCATAGGAATTCCACACCAGTTTGTCCGGATATGACTGGATGAAACCAGAAATATCCGGTTGTGTTTTGGCTAACTCAATCTGAAATATTGTGAAAGCCTCTGTGATTTTGTTTTCTGGATATTATCGTTGGACGTTATTGTTTTGAATATTTTTATCAGGGAACATTTAATTTGTACCGTAGAAACACTAATTGGTTTCTCATGGTGACACCAGCTCTACACATTCGTATTTTCTAGGGAGAAAGCTAGAGGAACTTCAGCAAACAAAAATGATATTTCTGTTTTCATAGATGACATTTTATGCACTTGCCTCACGAAAACCCTTTGCTGATCTCCAAAACCATTTTTACTGTGATTTTCTTAGTCCATTGCATAGGAATTCCATGCCAGTTTGTCCGGATGTGACTGGTTGAAACCGGAAATATGGCTTTTGTTTTGGCTAACTCAATCCCAGATATTGATACAGAGTCTGTGTTTCTGTATTCCTGATATTATCCACAGAGTTTATTGTTTTGAATGATTTTTATCAGGGAACATTCAATTTTGTACCGTTGAAACACTAATTAGTTCATCATGGGGACACCAGCTCTACGAATTCGTATTTTCTAGGGAGCAATCTAGAGGAACTGCAGCAAACAAACATGATATTTCTGTTTGTCTAGATGACATTTTATGCACTTGCCTAACGAAAAGACTTTGGTTTTCTCCAAAACCATTTTTATTGTGATTTTCTCGGTACATTGCATACGAATTCCAAGCAAGTTTGTCAGGATATGACTGGATGAAACCAGAAATATCCGGTTGTGTTTTGGCTAACTCAGTCCGACATATTGCTACAGCCTCTGTGTTTGTGCTTTCTGGATATTATCGATGGACTTATTGTTTGGAATGTTTTTATCAGGGAACATTTCATTTTGTACCGTTGAAACACTAATTGGTTCATCATGGGAGCACCAGCTGAACATATACCTATTTTCTAGGGAGAAAGCTAGAGGCACTGTGGAAAACAAACATGATATTTCTGTTTGTGTAGATGGCATTTTATACATTTGCCTAACGAAAAGACTTTGCTTTTCTCCAATACCATTTTTACTGTGATTTTCTCGGTCCATTGCATCTGAATTCCACACCAGTTTGTCCGGATATGAGTGGATGAAAACAGAAATATCCGGTTTTGTTTTGGCTAACTCAATCCAAAATATTGTGAAAGCCACTGTGTTTGTGTTTTCTGGATATTATTGACGGACTCTATTGTTTTGAATGTTTTTATCAGGGAACATTTAATTTTGTACCGTTGAAACACTAATTGGTTCATGATGAGAACACCAGCTGTAGACATTCGTATTTTCTAGGGAGAAAGCTAGAGGAACTGCGGCAAACAAACATGATATTTCTGTTTGTATAGATGAGATTTTATGCTCTTCCTAACGAAAAGACTTTGCTTTTCTCCAAAACTATTTTTTCTTTGATTTTCTTGGTCCATTGCATAAGAATTCCTCACCACTTTGTCCGGATATGACTGGATGAAACGGGAAATATCCTGTTGTGTTTTGGCTAACTCAATCTGAAATATTGTGAAAGCCTCTGTGTTTCTGTTTTCTGGATATTATCGATGGACTTTATTTTTTGAATAATTTTATCAGGGACCAATTAAGTTTGTACTGTAGAAACACTAATTGGTTCATCATGGGGACACCAGCTTTACACATTCGTATTTTCTAGGGAGAAAGCTAGAGGAACTGCGGCAAACAAACATGATATTTCTTTGTATAGATGACATTTTATGCACTACCTAACGAAAACTCTTTGCTTTCCTCCAAAACTATTTTTACTGTGATGTTCTCGGTCCATTGCATATGAATTCCACACAAGTTTGTCCGGATTGAGTGGATGAAACCGGATATATCCGGTTTTGTTTTGGCTAACTTAATCCCAGATATTGCTACAGCCTCCGTGTTTGTGTATTCCTGATATTATCAACGGACTTTATTGTTTTGAATATTTTTTTATCAGGCAGCATTTTATTGTGATCTTTGAAACACTAATTGGTTCCACATGGAGACACCAGCTCTGCACATTCCTATATTCTAGGGAGAGTGCTAGAGGAACTGCGACAAACAAACATGATATTTCTGTTGGTATAGATGACATTTTATGCATTTGCCTAGCGAAAAGACTTTGCTTTTCTCCAATACCATTTTTACTGTGATTTTCTCGGTCCATTGCATCTGAATTCCACACCAGTTTGTCCGGATATGAGTGGATGAAAACAGAAATATCCGGTTTTGTTTTGGCTAACTCAATCCCAAATATTGTGAAAGCCACTGTGTTTGTGTTTTCTGGATATTATTGACGGACTGTATTGTTTTGAATGTTTTTATCAGGGAACATTTAATTTTGTACCGTTGAAACACTAATTGGTTCATGATGAGAACACCAGCTGTAGACATTCGTATTTTCTAGGGAGAAAGCTAGAGGAACTGCGGCAAACAAACATGATATTTCTGTTTGTATAGATGAGATTTTATGCTCTTCCTAACGAAAAGACTTTGCTTTTCTCCAAAACTATTTTTTCTTTGATTTTCTTGGTCCATTGCATAAGAATTCCTCACCACTTTGTCCGGATATGACTGGATGAAACGGGAAATATCCTGTTGTGTTTTGGCTAACTCAATCTGAAATATTGTGAAAGCCTCTGTGTTTCTGTTTTCTGGATATTATCGATGGACTTTATTTTTTGAATAATTTTATCAGGGACCAATTAAGTTTGTACTGTAGAAACACTAATTGGTTCATCATGGGGACACCAGATTTACACATTCGTATTTTCTAGGGGGGAAAGCTAGAGGAACTGCGGCAAACAAACATGATATTTCTTTGTATAGATGACATTTTATGCATTACCTAACGAAAAGTCTTTGCTTTCCTCCAAAACCATTTTTACTGTGATTTTCTTGGTCCATTGCATACGAATTCCACACAAGTTTGTCCGGATTGAGTGGATGAAACCGGATATATCTGGTTTTGTTTTGGCTAACTTAATCCCAGATATTGCTACAGCCTCTGTGTTTGTGTTTTCCGGATATTATCCACGGAATTTATTGTTTTGAACGTTTTTTACCGGGGAATATTTTATGTTGAGCTTGGATACAGTAATTGGTTCCATATGGAGACACCAGCTGAACATATTCGTATTTTCTAGGGAGAAAGCTAGAGGATCTGTGGCAAAGAAACCTGATACTTCTGTTTGTATCGATGATTTTTTATGCACTTGCCTAAGGACAAGATTTGCTTTTTTCTAAAATCATTTTACTCTGATTATATTAGCCCAATGCATACGAATTCCACACCACTTTGTCCGGATATGACTGGATGAAACCAGAAATATCCGGGTTTGTTTTTTCTAACTCAAACCGAAATATTGTGAAAGCCTCTGTGTTTGTGTTTTCTGGCTATTATCGATGGACTTTATTGTTTTGAATGTTTTTATCAGGGAACATTTAATTTTGTACTGTAGAAACACTAATGGGTTCCACATGGAGACACCAGCTCTACACATTGTTATTTTCTAGGGAGAAAACAAGAGGAACTGCGGGAAACAAACATGATATTTCTGTTTGTATAGATGACATTTTATGCACTTGCCTAACGAAAAGACTTTGCTTTTCTCCAAAACCATTTTTACTGTGATTTTCTCGGTCCATTGCATACGAATTCCACACCAGTTTGTCTGGATATGACTGGATGAAAACAGAAATATCCGGTTGTGTTTTGGCTAACTCAATCCCAGATATTGCTACAGACCCTCTGTTTGTGTTTTCTGGATATTATCAAGGGATTTTATTTTTTTGAATGTTTTTTATCGGGGAGCATTTTATTTTGAGCTTGGATACAGTAATTGGATCCACAAGGAGACACCAGCTGAACATATTCGTTTTTTCTAGGGAGAAAGCTAGAGGAACTGCGGCAAACAAAAATGATATTCCTGTTTGTATAGATGACATTTTATGCACTTGCCTAATGAAAAGACTTTGCTTTTCTCCAAAACCATTTTTACTGTGAATATGTCGGTCCATTGCATACGAATTCCACACCAGTTTGTCTGGATATGACTGGATGAAAACAGAAATATCAGGTTGTGTTTTGGCTAACTCAATCCGAAATATTGTGAAAGCCTCTGTGTTTGTGTTTTCTGGATATTATCGATGGGCTTTATTGTTTTGAATGTTTTTATCAGGGAACATGTAAATTTGTACCGTCGAATCACTAATTGGTTCATCATGGGGACACCAGCTCTACACATTCGTATTTTCTAGGGAGAACGCTAGAGGAACTGCGGCAAACAAACATGGTATTTCTGTTTGTATAGATGACATTTTATGTATTTGCCTAACAAAAAGACTTTGCTTTTCTCCAAAACCATTTTTACTGTGATTTTTTTGCTTCATTTTATACGAATTCCACACCACTTTGTCTGGATATGACTGGATTAAACCAGAAATATCCGGTTGTGTTTTGGCTAACTCAGTCAAAGATATTGCTACAGCCTCTGTGTTTGTGTTTTCTGGATATTATCAATGGACTTTATTGTTTTGAATGTTTTTTATCGGAGCACATTTCATTTTGAGCTTGGATACAGGAATTGGTTCCACATGGAGACACCAACTCTACAAATTCGTAATTCCCAGGGAGAAATTAGAGGAACTGTGGCAAACAAACATGTTATTTCTGTTTGTATAGATGACGTTTTATGCACTTGCCTAACGAAAATACGTTGCTTTTCCCCAAAAAATTTCTACTGTGATTTTCTCGGTGCATTGCATACGAATTCCAAAGCACTTTGTCCGGATATGACTGGATGAAACCAGAAATATCCGGTTGTGTTTTGGCTAACTGAATCCGAAATATTATGAAAGACTCTTTGTTTGTGTTTTCTGAATATTATCGATGGACTGTATTGTTTGAATATTTTTATCAGGGAACCCTTATTTTTGTACCGTAGAAACACTAATTGGTTCATCATGGGGACACCAGCTCTACACATTCGTATTTTCTAGGGAGAAAGCTAGAGGAACTGCGGCAAACAAACATGATATTTCTGTTTTTGTAGATGACGTTTTATGCACTTGCCTAACGAAAAGACTTTGCTTTTCCCCAAAACCATTTCTACTGTGATTTTCTCGGTCCATTGCATACGAATTCCAAACCACGTTGTCCGGATATGATTGGATGTAACCAGAAATATCCGGTTTTGTTTTGGCTAACTAAATCCGAAATATTGCTACAGCCTCTGTGTTTGTGTTTTCTGAATATTATCGATGGACTTTATTGTTTTGAATATTTTTATCAGGGAACATTTAATTTCTACCGTAGAAACAATAATCGGTTCATCATGGGGACAGCAGCTCTACACATCCGTATTTTCTAGGGAGAAAGCCTGAGGAACTGTGGCAAACAAACATAATATTTATGTTTTTGTAGATGACGTTTATGCACATGGCTATCGAAAAGACTTTGCTTTTCTCCAAAACCATTTTTACTGTAATTTTCTCGGTCCATTGCATACGAATTCCACACCAGTTTGTCCGGATATGACTGGATGAAACCGGAAATATCCGGTTTTGTTTTGGCTAACTCAATCCCAGATATTGCTACAGCCTCTGTGTTTATTTTTTCTGGATATAATCAATGAACTTTATTGTTTTGAATGTTTTTTATCAGGGAACATTTAATTTTATGCTTGGGAATCTAATTGGTTCCACATGTAGACACCAGCTCTACACATTCATATTTTCTAGGGAGAAAGCTAGAGGGACTGAGGCAAACAAACTTGATATTTCTGTTTGTATACATAACATTTTATGCACTTGCCTAACGAAAGACTTTACTTTTCTCCAAAACCATTTTTACTGTGATTTTCTAAGCCCATTGCATAGGAATTCCACACCAGTTTGTCCGGATATGACTGGATGAAACCAGAAATATCCGGTTGTGTTTTGGCTAACTCAATACGAAATATTGTGAAAGCCTCTGTGATTTTGTTTTCTGGATATTATCGTTGGACTTTATTGTTTTGAATATTTTTATCAGGGAACATTTAATTTGTACCGTAGAAACACTAATTGGTTTCTCATGGTGACACCAGCTCTACACGTTCGTATTTTCTAGGGAGAAAGCTAGAGGAACTTCAGCAAACAAAAATGATATTTCTGTTTTCATAGATGACATTTTATGCACTTGCCTCACGAAAACCCTTTGCTGATCTCCAAAACCATTTTTACTGTGATTTTCTTAGTCCATTGCATAGGAATTCCATGCCAGTTTGTCCGGATGTGACTGGTTGAAACCGGAAATATGGCTTTTGTTTTGGCTAACTCAATCCCAGATATTGCTACAGACTCTGTGTTTGTGTATTCCTGATATTATCCACAGAGTTTATTGTTTTGAATGTTTTTTATCAGGGAACATTCAATTTTGTACCGTTGAAACACTAATTGGTTCATCATGGGGACACCAGCTCTACGAATTCCTATTTTCTAGGGAGCAATCTAGAGGAACTGCAGCAAACAAACATGATACTTCTGTTTGTCTAGATGACATTTTATGCACTTGCCTAACGAAAAGACTTTGGTTTTCTCCAAAACCATTTTTATTGTGATTTTCTCGGTACATTGCATACGAATTCCAAGCAAGTTTGTCCGGATATGACTGGATGAAACCAGAAATATCCGGTTGTGTTTTGGCTAACCTAGTCCGACATATTGCTACAGCCTCTGTGTTTGTGCTTTTGTAAGACCCCCGAAAGGTGCCTCACACTTCTACCGACCCCAGAAACACGAATTCCATTCCAACCGCTGTAAAGAACATGAGGAAGTTTATTACATCTGCGCAGATGGGCCATCTCTGTGCAAGAAGAGAGGTGCCGATCATCAACTGCACAGCGTATTTAAGATTGAAAACCACAACATTAGCATATCTCCACATCATTGCCAAAAATCACAAGATAAACCACAGCATGACGAATACATCACAAGATAGAGGGTTTTTCCAGAGTGAGGGGGCAAAGTCCTTGAGCAAGCATAAACACGGGGTCATCATAACCAAAAACTTAACATAGCTCCTAAAATAATTATCACATGCTCCATTATCTCATAAAAGCATTAGCACAATCATCACATATTACAAGGTCAGCTAAAGTCTAGTTATCTTAAAAAAATGCATTTTGCAAGCCCAGCTATTTTATACAAAAGCAGAACAATATGCAGTTAGCCAAGCAACTCAATTTTAACCCCTTCCTGCCTTATTCTCTCTCATTCCCCCCTTTTTCTTTTCGTCAAATTTTAATCTTAAAATTTAAGGGATTACTTTTTAAATTTTGTCCCACATTGGTAACAATTCCTTTGTTTCATAGGGGAGTCTGATCAGAAAACAGGTGCAAGGAGGGCCACCATATCCCAGAAGGGGCCACGCGGGCCACACAACCTCAGCGGTACCAGATATTACCTCCCACGTGATCTTCATTGGGATATGTGGGCTGCCCATCACCGGGGTAAAACAATACAGCCAATCTTATAAGCACAGAAGCAAGTCTGCAGGGTAGGGGAAGTATGCCCCACCCCGCAAAATAAAGAAGTTACAAAAAGGCATCAAAATTCAAAAACAAAAAATACAACAGAGACAAAAAAACAGAAAACACATTCCTAAAAAAGTCATACAAATTTGGGTTGATACCTAGTGCCTGTTCAGCTGAATTGACCCAAATACTTTTCGTGACTTTCACACACCCTCTTCGACTTACTTTAAACATTTTACCATTTCCATTTCAGTCTAGAGTAAACTAGCCATCCGGATAAAGTCATTCTGACAAACCATGTCCTTTCCTTATATAAAAAGCTCTCTCTCTTTTAAACCCTTTTCACCAACAATACTCTTTTCTTTTATGTCCTTCATTTTTAAACTTTGGCACTGCTGGGTCAGGACCAAGGCGTGGGTGATAAACAATTTTACTTTTATTACTAAGGGTCCAGAAAAATCTTTTAACCAGAATTATGTATAAAGCAGAGCCTCTTTCACTTCTTGCTGGATGGAAAAGGTGACGTTCTGCAGCACTCTGGACGTCTTGCTCAATCCCAGTCCAGGCTGCGGCATCTTCAGGATATACAGCAAATAGTCCTAAGCCAGCATGTGCACATAGGCAAACTCGCAG
Source organism: Lepus europaeus (assembly GCF_033115175.1). NCBI lineage: Eukaryota > Metazoa > Chordata > Mammalia > Lagomorpha > Leporidae > Lepus > Lepus europaeus. The sequence goes on from NW_026909041.1 coordinate 531,540, forward strand.
TCACTCATCTTCTGCTGCTCGGAGAGCAGAGCCAGGGACTGCTTCTTCGGAAAGTCTTTAAAGCCCTAAAAGGCAGACATCTAAGCAGAGCCTGGCAAATAGGGAAGTTGCAAAAGTGTAGCAGCATATAAAAAATATGTAGCATTATAAAAATGTGTAGCAGCAATTTGACCCAGTCTCCAGTGCCAGTCTCCACCATTAATCATACATTTTACCTAGCTATATCTCCAGTACCCCGGCCACCGCTACCACCATCTGACTTACCCTATAAACACAATGTAACTTTCTATTTCCAACACCTGTGCCACCATCTGACTTACCCTGGAGACGAAAGCCGGCCCGGTGTCTGACCCCAGTACCTTTGGTAGTCCAAATCAGGGAAACATTGGCGCAATTCTTCTTCCTGGTTGATAAAGCCTCTGTCCATTTTGAGTTCCCCGTAGGTAGTGGCAAGAGCGTACCTGCTGTTCTTGTGCATTGCCACCCGCTCCTTTTTCTTAGCTGCACGGAGTGCATGGTCCATAGCGATCAGCCCTGCCTGCCGAGCAGAGTCCTCGGGGGGTTGAAGGTGGAAACCCAGACGTGTCCCAATGAGGGAGGGGCCGAGGGGCCGCTGTCGCCCAGTCTCACCACTCCGCTGTTGTCATCTTTTCTCTTGTCGTCTTGCAGGGGTCGTTTCGGTCAGTTCAGTCTCGTGTGGCAGTCGTACACCACTTGACTCTCGTTGTTAGTCGGACCTTAGGCAGACTTGTCCTTTTGGGTACTTCTCTGTGCTTTTGCCAGTCTCCGGGGGTCCCTGCTTACCCTGATTCTCCCTTACTTCTGCTTTCTTTTAACTGTGGTGGTCAGGATCCTAGTTAGTTCCTCTTTCTTAGCCCATTTTAAACTTCCCCTTTTTTAACTAAAAAACTTTAACCCCTTCAGCTAAGCTCCTCAGGAGAGTCTGGCAGTAGAGACTGAATCTTTTACAGAATTCCATTTAAGTATAGTAAAATTAATGTTAATAAAACAGGCCCTGCAAGTCCTGTCAGGGCTTGCCTTCCCAGTTATATGGAGGAGGAGGACGGCCAGTTAGAACGGGCCGGGGGTCCTCCCTCCTCTGCTTCATTCTAACTGTTACATTTTTGTAGGTTTGTACAATCTTAACTATTTATTTCCCTTTTGGCTAGACCTCCCGTTTGATCCACATTTGAACTAGCAATACATTTAAACTAGCAACGCCTGGTTGTTTAGCGTCAGCTGGACGGAGACTTCATCGGTCCCTTTTAAAGGATCTGGCTTCTGAGCCAGAGACTGGAGCAGCTAGAAAGAAACATGTTTATAGCTGAAGTTTAGCATCATTTTACATCTTGGCACCACTTTTAATTTAAACAGCCGATCAAGATGAGAGATCTCTTTTTGACATCTCCAGGGGCCCTCTGGGGGTGTCAAAAGTTCGGATAATTTAGAACTTGGATTTTT